>NW_020191265.1:0-43429 GCF_002263795.3 Bos taurus
AAGCAGGAATCACGCAGCTCAGCAGGCAATAATCAAGAAGCTGAGCAGGCAGGAATCACGCAGCCTAGCAGGCATAAATCATGGAGGCTGAGCAGACTGTAATGAAGTGGCTAAGCAGACTCTAATCACGTCACTCAGCCGGCTCCTAACCCGGTCTTGAGCAGGCACTAATCACGCAGCTGAGCAGGGACTAATCACACAGCTTGATCAGGCACGAGTCACGCAGCTGAGCAGGGATTAAGCATGCAGCTGAGCAAGCGCTAATCCCTTGATTCAGCAGACCCTGATCACGTGACTGAGCAGGCCCTGATCACGTGGCTGAGCATTGCACTGATCACGTGACTGAGCATGCACTGATCACGTGACTGAGAGGCACTGATCACGTGACTGAGAGGCGCTGATCACGTGACTGGGCATGCACTGATCACGTGACTGAGAGGCACTGATCACGTGACTGAGAGGCGCTGATCACGTGACTGAGGGGCGCTGATCACGTGACTGAGAGGCGCTGATCACGTGGCTATCATGCACTGATCACGTGCTTCAGGAGGCAATAATCAAAGAGCTGAGCAGGCACTAATCCCTTGGCTAAGAGGGCACTAATCACGGAGAGGAGCAGGAAATCGTCAAGGAGCTGAGCAAACTGTAATGAAGTGGTTAAGCAGACTCTAAACACGGGACGCAGCAGGCTCTACACCCGTGACTGAGCAGACACAATTTGGGCAGCTCAGCAGACACCAATGGTGCAGCTCAGCAGACACAAATGGTGCAGCTCAGCAGACACCAATCATGCAGCTCAGCAGGCAATACTCATGGAGCTGAGCAGGCAGGAATCACACAGCTCAGCAGGCAAAGATCAAGGAAGCTGAGCAGGCACGAATCTCGCAGCTCAGCTGGCAAAAATCAAGGAGCTGAGCAGACTGCCATGAAGTGGCTAAGCAGACTCTAAACACGTGACTCAGCAGGCTTGACACCCGTGACTGAGCAGACACGAATCTTGCAGCCCAGCAGACAATACTCCTGGAGCTGAGCAGGCAGGAATCACGCAGCTCAGCAGACAGTAATCAAGGAGCTGAGCAGGCACGAATCACGCAGCTCAGCAGGCAATAATCCTGGAGCTGAGCAAGCAGGAATCACGCAGCTCAGCAGGCAATAATCAAGAAGCAGAGCAGGCAGGAATCAGGCAGCTCAGCAGCCAATAATCAAGAAGCTAGCAGTCAGGAATCGCGCAGCTCAGCAGGCAATAGTCATGGAGCTGAGCTGGCAGGAATCACGCAACTCAGCAGGCAATACTCACGGACCTGAGCAGGCAGGAATCACGCAACTTAGCAGGCAATAATAATTGGAGCTGAAGGCTGCAATGAACTGGATAAGCAGACTCTAATCACGTGATTCAGCCGGCTCCTCTCTGGGGACTGAGCAGGCACTTATTATGCAGCTCAGCAAGCAAAAATCATGGAGCGGAGCAAGCAGGAATCACGCAGCTCAGCAGGCAATAATCATGGAGCTGAGCAGGCAGGAATCACGCAGCTTAGCAGGCAATAATCATGGAGCTGAGCAGACTGTAATGAAGTGGCTAAGCAGACTCTAATCACGTCACTCAGCCGGCTCCTAACCCGGTCTTGAGCAGGCACTAATCACGCAGCTGAGCAGGGACTAATCACACAGCTGATCAGGCACGAGTCACGCAGCTGAGCAGGGATTAAGCATGCAGCTGAGCAAGCGCTAATCCCTTGATTCAGCAGACCCTGATCACGTGACTGAGCAGGCCCTGATCACGTGGCTGAGCATGCACTGATCACGTGACTGAGCATGCACTGATCACGTGACTGAGCATGCACTGATCACGTGACTGAGAGGCACTGATCACGTGACTGGGCATGCACTGATCACGTGACTGAGAGGCACTGATCACGTGACTGAGAGGCGCTGATCACGTGACTGAGGGGCGCTGATCACGTGACTGAGAGGCGCTGATCACGTGACTGAGGGGCCCTGATCACGTGACTGAGAGGCGCTGATCACGTGGCTATCATGCACTGATCACGTGCTTCAGGAGGCAATAATCAAAGAGCTGAGCAGGCACTAATCACTTGGCTAAGAGGGCACTAATCACGGAGAGGAGCAGGAAATCGTCAAGGAGCTGAGCAAACTGTAATGAAGTGGTTAAGCAGACTCTAAACACGTGACGCAGCAGGCTCTACACCCGTGACTGAGCAGACACAATTTGGGCAGCTCAGCAGACACCAATGGTGCAGCTCAGCAGACACAAATGGTGCAGCTCAGCAGACACCAATCATGCAGCTCAGCAGGCAATACTCATGGAGCTGAGCAGGCAGGAATCACACAGCTCAGCAGGCAAAGATCAAGGAGCTGAGCAGGCACGAATCTCGCAGCTCAGCTGGCAAAAATCAAGGAGCTGAGCAGACTGCCATGAAGTGGCTAAGCAGACTCTAAACACGTGACTCAGCAGGCTTGACACCCGTGACTGAGCAGACACGAATCTTGCAGCCCAGCAGACAATACTCCTGGAGCTGAGCAGGCAGGAATCACGCAGCTCAGCAGACAGTAATCAAGGAGCTGAGCAGGCACGAATCACGCAGCTCAGCAGGCAATAATCCTGGAGCTGAGCAAGCAGGAATCACGCAGCTCAGCAGGCAATAATCAAGAAGCAGAGCAGGCAGGAATCAGGCAGCTCAGCAGCCAATAATCAAGAAGCTAGCAGTCAGGAATCGCGCAGCTCAGCAGGCAATAATCATGGAGCTGAGCTGGCAGGAATCACGCAACTCAGCAGGCAATACTCACGGACCTGAGCAGGCAGGAATCACGCAACTTAGCAGGCAATAATAATTGGAGCTGAAGGCTGCAATGAACTGGATAAGCAGACTCTAATCACGTGATTCAGCCGGCTCCTCTCTGGGGACTGAGCAGGCACTTATTATGCAGCTCAGCAAGCAAAAATCATGGAGCTGAGCAAGCAGGAATCACGCAGCTCAGCAGGCAATAAACATGGAGCTGAGCAAACAGGAATCACGCAGCTCAGCATGCAATAATCAAGAAGCTGAGCAGGCAGGAATCACGCAGCTCAGCAGGCAATAAATATGGAGCTGAGCAAGCAGGAATCACGCAGCTCAGCAGGCAATAATCAAGAAGCTGAGCAGGCAGGAATCACGCAGCTCAGCAGGCAATAAATATGGAGCTGAGCAAGCAGGAATCACGCAGCTCAGCAGGCAATAATCAAGAAGCTGAGCAGGCAGGAATCACGCAGCTTAGCAGGCAATAATCATGGAGCTGAGCAGACTGTAATGAAGTGGCTAAGCAGACTCTAATCACGTCACTCAGCCGGCTCCTAACCCGGTCTTGAGCAGGCACTAATCACGCAGCTGAGCAGGGACTAATCACACAGCTGATCAGGCACGAGTCACGCAGCTGAGCAGGGATTAAGCATGCAGCTGAGCAAGCGCTAATCCCTTGATTCAGCAGACCCTGATCACGTGACTGAGCAGGCCCTGATCACGTGGCTGAGCATGCACTGATCACGTGACTGAGCATGCACTGATCACGTGACTGAGAGGCACTGATCACGTGACTGAGAGGCGCTGATCACGTGACTGGGCATGCACTGATCACGTGACTGAGAGGCACTGATCACGTGACTGAGAGGCGCTGATCACGTGACTGAGGGGCGCTGATCACGTGACTGAGAGGCGCTGATCACGTGGCTATCATGCACTGATCACGTGCTTCAGGAGGCAATAATCAAAGAGCTGAGCAGGCACTAATCCCTTGGCTAAGAGGGCACTAATCACGGAGAGGAGCAGGAAATCGTCAAGGAGCTGAGCAAACTGTAATGAAGTGGTTAAGCAGACTCTAAACACGGGACGCAGCAGGCTCTACACCCGTGACTGAGCAGACACAATTTGGGCAGCTCAGCAGACACCAATGGTGCAGCTCAGCAGACACAAATGGTGCAGCTCAGCAGACACCAATCATGCAGCTCAGCAGGCAATACTCATGGAGCTGAGCAGGCAGGAATCACACAGCTCAGCAGGCAAAGATCAAGGAGCTGAGCAGGCACGAATCTCGCAGCTCAGCTGGCAAAAATCAAGGAGCTGAGCAGACTGCCATGAAGTGGCTAAGCAGACTCTAAACACGTGACTCAGCAGGCTTGACACCCGTGACTGAGCAGACACGAATCTTGCAGCCCAGCAGACAATACTCCTGGAGCTGAGCAGGCAGGAATCACGCAGCTCAGCAGACAGTAATCAAGGAGCTGAGCAGGCACGAATCACGCAGCTCAGCAGGCAATAATCCTGGAGCTGAGCAAGCAGGAATCACGCAGCTCAGCAGGCAATAATCAAGAAGCAGAGCAGGCAGGAATCAGGCAGCTCAGCAGCCAATAATCAAGAAGCTAGCAGTCAGGAATCGCGCAGCTCAGCAGGCAATAATCATGGAGCTGAGCTGGCAGGAATCACGCAACTCAGCAGGCAATACTCACGGACCTGAGCAGGCAGGAATCACGCAACTTAGCAGGCAATAATAATTGGAGCTGAAGGCTGCAATGAACTGGATAAGCAGACTCTAATCACGTGATTCAGCCGGCTCCTCTCTGGGGACTGAGCAGGCACTTATTATGCAGCTCAGCAAGCAAAAATCATGGAGCTGAGCAAGCAGGAATCACGCAGCTCAGCAGGCAATAAACATGGAGCTGAGCAAACAGGAATCACGCAGCTCAGCATGCAATAATCAAGAAGCTGAGCAGGCAGGAATCACGCAGCTCAGCAGGCAATAAATATGGAGCTGAGCAAGCAGGAATCACGCAGCTCAGCAGGCAATAATCAAGAAGCTGAGCAGGCAGGAATCACGCAGCTCAGCAGGCAATAAATATGGAGCTGAGCAAGCAGGAATCACGCAGCTCAGCAGGCAATAATCAAGAAGCTGAGCAGGCAGGAATCACGCAGCTTAGCAGGCAATAATCATGGAGCTGAGCAGACTGTAATGAAGTGGCTAAGCAGACTCTAATCACGTCACTCAGCCGGCTCCTAACCCGGTCTTGAGCAGGCACTAATCACGCAGCTGAGCAGGGACTAATCACACAGCTGATCAGGCACGAGTCACGCAGCTGAGCAGGGATTAAGCATGCAGCTGAGCAAGCGCTAATCCCTTGATTCAGCAGACCCTGATCACGTGACTGAGCAGGCCCTGATCACGTGGCTGAGCATGCACTGATCACGTGACTGAGCATGCACTGATCACGTGACTGAGAGGCACTGATCACGTGACTGAGAGGCGCTGATCACGTGACTGGGCATGCACTGATCACGTGACTGAGAGGCACTGATCACGTGACTGAGAGGCGCTGATCACGTGACTGAGGGGCGCTGATCACGTGACTGAGAGGCGCTGATCACGTGGCTATCATGCACTGATCACGTGCTTCAGGAGGCAATAATCAAAGAGCTGAGCAGGCACTAATCCCTTGGCTAAGAGGGCACTAATCACGGAGAGGAGCAGGAAATCGTCAAGGAGCTGAGCAAACTGTAATGAAGTGGTTAAGCAGACTCTAAACACGGGACGCAGCAGGCTCTACACCCGTGACTGAGCAGACACAATTTGGGCAGCTCAGCAGACACCAATGGTGCAGCTCAGCAGACACAAATGGTGCAGCTCAGCAGACACCAATCATGCAGCTCAGCAGGCAATACTCATGGAGCTGAGCAGGCAGGAATCACACAGCTCAGCAGGCAAAGATCAAGGAGCTGAGCAGGCACGAATCTCGCAGCTCAGCTGGCAAAAATCAAGGAGCTGAGCAGACTGCCATGAAGTGGCTAAGCAGACTCTAAACACGTGACTCAGCAGGCTTGACACCCGTGACTGAGCAGACACGAATCTTGCAGCCCAGCAGACAATACTCCTGGAGCTGAGCAGGCAGGAATCACGCAGCTCAGCAGACAGTAATCAAGGAGCTGAGCAGGCACGAATCACGCAGCTCAGCAGGCAATAATCCTGGAGCTGAGCAAGCAGGAATCACGCAGCTCAGCAGGCAATAATCAAGAAGCAGAGCAGGCAGGAATCAGGCAGCTCAGCAGCCAATAATCAAGAAGCTAGCAGTCAGGAATCGCGCAGCTCAGCAGGCAATAGTCATGGAGCTGAGCTGGCAGGAATCACGCAACTCAGCAGGCAATACTCACGGACCTGAGCAGGCAGGAATCACGCAACTTAGCAGGCAATAATAATTGGAGCTGAAGGCTGCAATGAACTGGATAAGCAGACTCTAATCACGTGATTCAGCCGGCTCCTCTCTGGGGACTGAGCAGGCACTTATTATGCAGCTCAGCAAGCAAAAATCATGGAGCGGAGCAAGCAGGAATCACGCAGCTCAGCAGGCAATAATCATGGAGCTGAGCAGGCAGGAATCACGCAGCTTAGCAGGCAATAATCATGGAGCTGAGCAGACTGTAATGAAGTGGCTAAGCAGACTCTAATCACGTCACTCAGCCGGCTCCTAACCCGGTCTTGAGCAGGCACTAATCACGCAGCTGAGCAGGGACTAATCACACAGCTGATCAGGCACGAGTCACGCAGCTGAGCAGGGATTAAGCATGCAGCTGAGCAAGCGCTAATCCCTTGATTCAGCAGACCCTGATCACGTGACTGAGCAGGCCCTGATCACGTGGCTGAGCATGCACTGATCACGTGACTGAGCATGCACTGATCACGTGACTGAGAGGCACTGATCACGTGACTGAGAGGCACTGATCACGTGACTGAGCATGCACTGATCACGTGACTGAGCGGCACTGATCACGTGACTGAGAGGCGCTGATCACGTGACTGAGGGGCGCTGATCACGTGACTGAGAGGCGCCGATCACGTGGCTATCATGCACTGATCACGTGCTTCAGGAGGCAATAATCAAAGAGCTGAGCAGGCACTAATCACTTGGCTAAGAGGGCACTATTCACGGAGAGGAGCAGGAAATCGTCAAGGAGCTGAGCAAACTGTAATGAAGTGGTTAAGCAGACTCTAAACACGTGACGCAGCAGGCTCTACACCCGTGACTGAGCTGACACAATTTGGGCAGCTCAGCAGACACCAATGGTGCAGCTCAGCAGACACAAATGGTGCAGCTCAGCAGACACCAATCATGCAGCTCAGCAGGCAATACTCATGGAGCTGAGCAGGCAGGAATCACACAGTTCAGCAGGCAAAGATCAAGGAGCTGAGCAGGCACGAATCTCGCAGCTCAGCTGGCAAAAATCAAGGAGCTGAGCAGACTGCCATGAAGTGGCTAAGCAGACTCTAAACACGTGACTCAGCAGGCTTGACACCCGTGACTGAGCAGCCACGAATCTTGCAGCCCAGCAGACAATACTCCTGGAGCTGAGCAGGCAGGAATCACGCAGCTCAGCAGACAGTAATCAAGGAGCTGAGCAGGCACGAATCACGCAGCTCAGCAGGCAATAATCCTGGAGCTGAGCAAGCAGGAATCACGCAGCTCAGCAGGCAATAATCAAGAAGCAGAGCAGGCAGGAATCAGGCAGCTCAGCAGCCAATAATCAAGAAGCTAGCAGTCAGGAATCGCGCAGCTCAGCAGGCAATAATCAAGAAGCTGAGCAGGCAGGAATCACGCAGCTTAGCAGGCAATAATAATTGGAGCTGAAGGCTGTAATGAACTGGATAAGCAGACTCTAATCACGTGATTCAGCCGGCTCCTCTCTGGGGATTGAGCAGGCACTTATTATGCAGCTCAGCAAGCAAAAATCATGGAGCTGAGCAAGCAGGAATCACGCAGCTCAGCAGGCAATAATCATGGAGCTGAGCAAACAGGAATCACGCAGCTCAGCAGGCAATAAATATGGAGCTGAGCTGGCAGGAATCACGCAACTCAGCAGGCAATAATAATTGGAGCTGAAGGCTGTAATGAACTGGATAAGCAGACTCTAATCACGTGATTCAGCCGGCTCCTCTCTGGGGATTGAGCAGGCACTTATTATGCAGCTCAGCAAGCAAAAATCATGGAGCTGAGCAAGCAGGAATCACGCAGCTCAGCAGGCAATAATCATGGAGCTGAGCAAACAGGAATCACGCAGCTCAGCAGGCAATAAATATGGAGCTGAGCAAGCAGGAATCACGCAGCTCAGCAGGCAATAATCAAGAAGCTGAGCAGGCAGGAATCACGCCGCTTAGCAGGCAATAATAATTGGAGCTGAAGGCTGTAATGAACTGGATAAGCAGACTCTAATCACGTGATTCAGCCGGCTCCTCTCTAGGGACTGAGCAGGCACTTATTATGCAGCTCAGCAAACAAAAATCATGGAGCTGAGCAAGCAGGAATCACGCAGCTCAGCAGGCAATAATCATGGAGCTGAGCAAACAGGAATCACGCAGCTCAGCAGGCAATAAATATGGAGCTGAGCAAGCAGGAATCACGCAGCTCAGCAGGCAATAATCAAGAAGCAGAGCAGGCAGGAATCAGGCAGCTCAGCAGCCAATAATCAAGAAGCTAGCAGTCAGGAATCGCGCAGCTCGGCAGGCAATAATCATGGAGCTGAGCTGGCAGGAATCACGCAGCTCAGCAGGCAATAATCAAGAAGCTGAGCAGGCAGGAATCACGCAGCTCAGCAGGCAATAAACATGGAGCTGAGCAAGCAGGAATCACGCAGCTCAGCAGGCAATAATCAAGAAGCTGAGCAGGCAGGAATCACGCAGCTTAGCAGGCAATAATCATGGAGCTGAGCAGACTGTAATGAAGTGGCTAAGCAGACTCTAATCACGTCACTCAGCCGGCTCCTAACCCGGTCTTGAGCAGGCACTAATCACGCAGCTGAGCAGGGACTAATCACACAGCTGATCAGGCACGAGTCACGCAGCTGAGCAGGGATTAAGCATGCAGCTGAGCAAGCGCTAATCCCTTGATTCAGCAGACCCTGATCACGTGACTGAGCAGGCCCTGATCACGTGGCTGAGCATGCACTGATCACGTGACTGAGCATGCACTGATCACGTGACTGAGAGGCACTGATCACGTGACTGAGAGGCACTGATCACGTGACTGAGCATGCACTGATCACGTCACTGAGAGGCACTGATCACGTGACTGAGAGGCGCTGATCACGTGACTGAGGGGCGCTGATCACGTGACTGAGAGGCGCTGATCACGTGGCTATCATGCACTGATCACGTGCTTCAGGAGGCAATAATCAAAGAGCTGAGCAGGCACTAATCACTTGGCTAAGAGGGCACTATTCACGGAGAGGAGCAGGAAATCGTCAAGGAGCTGAGCAAACTGTAATGAAGTGGTTAAGCAGACTCTAAACACGTGACGCAGCAGGCTCTACACACGTGACTGAGCTGACACAATTTGGGCAGCTCAGCAGACACCAATGGTGCAGCTCAGCAGACACAAATGGTGCAGCTCAGCAGACACCAATCATGCAGCTCAGCAGGCAATACTCATGGAGCTGAGCAGGCAGGAATCACACAGCTCAGCAGGCAAAGATCAAGGAGCTGAGCAGGCACGAATCTCGCAGCTCAGCTGGCAAAAATCAAGGAGCTGAGCAGACTGCCATGAAGTGGCTAAGCAGACTCTAAACACGTGACTCAGCAGGCTTGACACCCGTGACTGAGCAGCCACGAATCTTGCAGCCCAGCAGACAATACTCCTGGAGCTGAGCAGGCAGGAATCACGCAGCTCAGCAGACAGTAATCAAGGAGCTGAGCAGGCACGAATCACGCAGCTCAGCAGGCAATAATCCTGGAGCTGAGCAAGCAGGAATCACGCAGCTCAGCAGGCAATAATCAAGAAGCAGAGCAGGCAGGAATCAGGCAGCTCAGCAGCCAATAATCAAGAAGCTAGCAGTCAGGAATCGCGCAGCTCGGCAGGCAATAATCATGGAGCTGAGCTGGCAGAAATCACGCAACTCAGCAGGCAATAATAATTGGAGCTGAAGGCTGTAATGAACTGGATAAGCAGACTCTAATCACGTGATTCAGCCGGCTCCTCTCTGGGGACTGAGCAGGCACTTATTATGCAGCTCAGCAAGCAAAAATCATGGAGCTGAGCAAGCAGGAATCACGCAGCTCAGCAGGCAATAATCATGGAGCTGAGCAAACAGGAATCACGCAGCTCAGCATGCAATAATCAAGAAGCTGAGCAGGCAGGAATCACGCAGCTCAGCAGGCAATAAATATGGAGCTGAGCAAGCAGGAATCACGCAGCTCAGCAGGCAATAATCAAGAAGCTGAGCAGGCAGGAATCACGCAGCTTAGCAGGCAATAATCATGGAGCTGAGCAGACTGTCATGAAGTGGCTAAGCAGACTCTAATCACGTCACTCAGCCGGCTCCTAACCCGGTCTTGAGCAGGCACTAATCACGCAGCTGAGCAGGGACTAATCACACAGCTGATCAGGCAAGAGTCACGCAGCTGAGCAGGGATTAAGCATGCAGCTGAGCAAGCGCTAATCCCTTGATTCAGCAGACCCTGATCACGTGACTGAGCAGGCCCTGATCACGTGGCTGAGCATGCACTGATCACGTGACTGAGCATGCACTGATCACGTGACTGAGAGGCACTGATCACGTGACTGAGAGGCACTGATCACGTGACTGAGCATGCACTGATCACGTGACTGAGAGGCACTGATCACGTGACTGAGAGGCGCTGATCACGTGACTGAGGGGCGCTGATCACGTGACTGAGAGGCGCTGATCACGTGGCTATCATGCACTGATCACGTGCTTCAGGAGGCAATAATCAAAGAGCTGAGCAGGCACTAATCACTTGGCTAAGAGGGCACTATTCACGGAGAGGAGCAGGAAATCGTCAAGGAGCTGAGCAAACTGTAATGAAGTGGTTAAGCAGACTCTAAACACGTGACGCAGCAGGCTCTACACCCGTGACTGAGCTGACACAATTTGGGCAGCTCAGCAGACACCAATGGTGCAGCTCAGCAGACACAAATGGTGCAGCTCAGCAGACACCAATCATGCAGCTCAGCAGGCAATACTCATGGAGCTGAGCAGGCAGGAATCACACAGCTCAGCAGGCAAAGATCAAGGAGCTGAGCAGGCACGAATCTCGCAGCTCAGCTGGCAAAAATCAAGGAGCTGAGCAGACTGCCATGAAGTGGCTAAGCAGACTCTAAACACGTGACTCAGCAGGCTTGACACCCGTGACTGAGCAGCCACGAATCTTGCAGCCCAGCAGACAATACTCCTGGAGCTGAGCAGGCAGGAATCACGCAGCTCAGCAGACAGTAATCAAGGAGCTGAGCAGGCACGAATCACGCAGCTCAGCAGGCAATAATCCTGGAGCTGAGCAAGCAGGAATCACGCAGCTCAGCAGGCAATAATCAAGAAGCAGAGCAGGCAGGAATCAGGCAGCTCAGCAGCCAATAATCAAGAAGCTAGCAGTCAGGAATCGCGCAGCTCAGCAGGCAATAATCATGGAGCTGAGCTGGCAGGAATCACGCAACTCAGCAGGCAATACTCACGGACCTGAGCAGGCAGGAATCACGCAACTTAGCAGGCAATAATAATTGGAGCTGAAGGCTGTAATGAACTGGATAAGCAGACTCTAATCACGTGATTCAGCCGGCTCCTCTCTGGGGACTGAGCAGGCACTTATTATGCAGCTCAGCAAGCAAAAATCATGGAGCTGAGCAAGCAGGAATCACGCAGCTCAGCAGGCAATAATCATGGAGCTGAGCAAACAGGAATCACGCAGCTCAGCATGCAATAATCAAGAAGCTGAGCAGGCAGGAATCACGCAGCTCAGCAGGCAATAAATATGGAGCTGAGCAAGCAGGAATCACGCAGCTCAGCAGGCAATAATCAAGAAGCTGAGCAGGCAGGAATCACGCAGCTTAGCAGGCAATAATCATGGAGCTGAGCAGACTGTCATGAAGTGGCTAAGCAGACTCTAATCACGTCACTCAGCTGGCTCCTAACCCGGTCTTGAGCAGGCACTAATCACGCAGCTGAGCAGGGACTAATCACACAGCTGATCAGGCACGAGTCACGCAGCTGAGCAGGGATTAAGCATGCAGCTGAGCAAGCGCTAATCCCTTGATTCAGCAGACCCTGATCACGTGACTGAGCAGGCCCTCATCACGTGGCTGAGCATGCACTGATCACGTGACTGAGAGGCACTGATCACGTGACTGAGAGGCACTGATCACGTGACTGAGCATGCACTGATCACGTGACTGAGAGGCACTGATCACGTGACTGAGAGGCGCTGATCACGTGACTGAGGGGCACTGATCACGTGACTGAGAGGCGCTGATCACGTGGCTATCATGCACTGATCACGTGCTTTAGGAGGCAATAATCAAAGAGCTGAGCAGGCACTAATCACTTGGCTAAGAGGGCACTAATCACGGAGAGCAGCAGGAAATCGTCAAGGAGCTGAGCAAACTGTAATGAAGTGGTTAAGCAGACTCTAAACACGTGACGCAGCAGGCTCTGCACCCGTGACTGAGCTGACACAATTTGGGCAGCTCAGCAGACACCAATGGTGCAGCTCAGCAGACACAAATGGTGCAGCTCAGCAGACACCAATCATGCAGCTCAGCAGGCAATACTCATGGAGCTGAGCAGGCAGGAATCACACAGCTCAGCAGGCAAAGATCAAGGAGCTGAGCAGGCACGAATCTCGCAGCTCAGCTGGCAAAAATCAAGGAGCTGAGCAGACTGCCATGAAGTGGCTAAGCAGACTCTAAACACGTGACTCAGCAGGCTTGACACCCGTGACTGAGCAGCCACGAATCTTGCAGCCCAGCAGACAATACTCCTGGAGCTGAGCAGGCAGGAATCACGCAGCTCAGCAGACAGTAATCAAGGAGCTGAGCAGGCACGAATCACGCAGCTCAGCAGGCAATAATCCTGGAGCTGAGCAAGCAGGAATCACGCAGCTCAGCAGGCAATAATCAAGAAGCAGAGCAGGCAGGAATCAGGCAGCTCAGCAGCCAATAATCAAGAAGCTAGCAGTCAGGAATCGCGCAGCTCAGCAGGCAATAATCATGGAGCTGAGCTGGCAGGAATCACGCAACTCAGCAGGCAATACTCACGGACCTGAGCAGGCAGGAATCACGCAACTTAGCAGGCAATAATAATTGGAGCTGAAGGCTGTAATGAACTGGATAAGCAGACTCTAATCACGTGATTCAGCCGGCTCCTCTCTGGGGACTGAGCAGGCACATATTGTGCAGCTCAGCAAGCAAAAATCATGGAGCTGAGCAAGCAGGAATCACGCAGCTCAGCAGGCAATAATCATGGAGCTGAGCAAACAGGAATCACGCAGCTCAGCATGCAATAATCAAGAAGCTGAGCAGGCAGGAATCACGCAGCTCAGCAGGCAATAAATATGGAGCTGAGCAAGCAGGAATCACGCAGCTCAGCAGGCAATAATCAAGAAGCTGAGCAGACAGGAATCACGCAGCTTAGCAGGCAATAATCATGGAGCTGAGCAGACTGTCATGAAGTGGCTAAGCAGACTCTAATCACGTCACTCAGCCGGCTCCTAACCCGGTCTTGAGCAGGCACTAATCACGCAGCTGAGCAGGGACTAATCACACAGCTGATCAGGCACGAGTCACGCAGCTGAGCAGGGATTAAGCATGCAGCTGAGCAAGCGCTAATCCCTTGATTCAGCAGACCCTGATCACGTGACTGAGCAGGCCCTGATCACGTGGCTGAGCATGCACTGATCACGTGACTGGGCATGCACTGATCACGTGACTGAGAGGCACTGATCACGTGACTGAGAGGCGATGATCACGTGACTGAGGGGCGCTGATCACGTGTCTGAGAGGCGCTGATCACGTGGCTATCATGCACTGATCACGTGCTTCAGGAGGCAATAATCAAAGAGCTGAGCAGGCACTAATCACTTGGCTAAGAGGGCACTATTCACGGAGAGGAGCAGGAAATCGTCAAGGAGCTGAGCAAACTGTAATGAAGTGGTTAAGCAGACTCTAAACACGTGATGCAGCAGGCTCTGCACCCGTGACTGAGCAGACACAATTTGGGCAGCTCAGCAGACACCAATGGTGCAGCTCAGCAGACACAAATGGTGCAGCTCAGCAGACACCAATCATGCAGCTCAGCAGGCAATACTCATGGAGCTGAGCAGGCAGGAATCACACAGCTCAGCAGGCAAAGATCAAGGAGCTGAGCAGGCACGAATCTCGCAGCTCAGCTGGCAAAAATCAAGGAGCTGAGCAGACTGCCATGAAGTGGCTAAGCAGACTCTAAACACGTGACTCAGCAGGCTTGACACCCGTGACTGAGCAGCCACGAATCTTGCAGCCCAGCAGACAATACTCCTGGAGGTGAGCAGGCAGGAATCACGCAGCTCAGCAGACAGTAATCAAGGAGCTGAGCAGGCACGAATCACGCAGCTCAGCAGGCAATAATCCTGGAGCTGAGCAAGCAGGAATCACGCAGCTCAGCAGGCAATAATCAAGAAGCAGAGCAGGCAGGAATGAGGCAGCTCAGCAGCCAATAATCAAGAAGCTAGCAGTCAGGAATCGCGCAGCTCAGGAGGCAATAATCATGGAGCTGAGCTGGCAGGAATCACGCAACTCAGCAGGCAATACTCACGGACCTGAGCAGGCAGGAATCACGCAACTTAGCAGGCAACAATAATTGGAGCTGAAGGCTGTAATGAACTGGATAAGCAGACTCTAATCACGTGATTCAGCCGGCTCCTCTCTGGGGACTGAGCAGGCACTTATTATGCAGCTCAGCAAGCAAAAATCATGGAGCTGGGCAAGCAGGAATCACGCAGCTCAGCAGGCAATAATCATGGAGCTGAGCAAAGAGGAATCACGGAGCTCAGCATGCAATAATCAAGAAGCTGAGCAGGCAGGAATCACGCAGCTTAGCAGGCAATAATCATGGAGCTGAGCAGACTGTCATGAAGTGACTAAGCAGACTCTAATCACGTCACTCAGCCGGCTCCTAACCCGGTCTTGAGCAGGCACTAATCACGCAGCTGAGCAGGGACTAATCACACAGCTGATCAGGCACGAGTCACGCAGCTGAGCAGGGATTAAGCATGCAGCTGAGCAAGCGCTAATCCCTTGATTCAGCAGACCCTGATCACGTGACTGAGCAGGCCCTGATCACGTGGCTGAGCATGCACTGATCACGTGACTGAGAGGCACTGATCACGTGACTGAGAGGCACTGATCACGTGACTGAGAGGCACTGATCACGTGACTGAGCATGCACTGATCACGTGACTGAGAGGCACTGATCACGTGACTGAGAGGCGCTGATCACGTGACTGAGGGGCGCTGATCACGTGACTGAGAGGCGCTGATCACGTGGCTATCATGCACTGATCACGTGCTTCAGGAGGCAATAATCAAAGAGCTGAGCAGGCACTAATCACTTGGCTAAGAGGGCACTATTCACGGAGAGGAGCAGGAAATCTTCAAGGAGCTGAGCAAACTGTAATGAAGTGGTTAAGCAGACTCTAAACACGTGACGCAGCAGGCTCTACACCCGTGACTTAGCAGACACAATTTGGGCAGCTCAGCAGACACCAATGGTGCAGCTCAGCAGACACAAATGGTGCAGCTCAGCAGACACCAATCATGCAGCTCAGCAGGCAATACTCATGGAGCTGAGCAGGCAGGAATCACACAGCTCAGCAGGCAAAGATCAAGGAGCTGAGCAGGCACGAATCTCGCAGCTCAGCTGGCAAAAATCAAGGAGCTGAGCAGACTGCCATGAAGTGGCTAAGCAGACTCTAAACACGTGACTCAGCAGGCTTGACACCCGTGACTGAGCAGCCACGAATCTTGCAGCCCAGCAGACAATACTCCTGGAGCTGAGCAGGCAGGAATCACGCAGCTCAGCAGACAGTAATCAAGGAGCTGAGCAGGCACGAATCACGCAGCTCAGCAGGCAATAATCCTGGAGCTGAGCAAGCAGGAATCACGCAGCTCAGCAGGCAATAATCAAGAAGCAGAGCAGGCAGGAATCAGGCAGCTCAGCAGCCAATAATCAAGAAGCTAGCAGTCAGGAATCGCGCAGCTCAGCAGGCAATAATCATGGAGCTGAGCTGGCAGGAATCACGCAACTCAGCAGGCAATACTCACGGACCTGAGCAGGCAGGAATCACGCAACTTAGCAGGCAATAATAATTGGAGCTGAAGGCTGTAATGAACTGGATAAGCAGACTCTAATCACGTGATTCAGCCGGCTCCTCTCTGGGGACTGAGCAGGCACATATTGTGCAGCTCAGCAAGCAAAAATCATGGAGCTGAGCAAGCAGGAATCACGCAGCTCAGCAGGCAATAATCATGGAGCTGAGCAAACAGGAATCACGCAGCTCAGCATGCAATAATCAAGAAGCTGAGCAGGCAGGAATCACGCAGCTCAGCAGGCAATAAATATGGAGCTGAGCAAGCAGGAATCACGCAGCTCAGCAGGCAATAATCAAGAAGCTGAGCAGACAGGAATCACGCAGCTTAGCAGGCAATAATCATGGAGCTGAGCAGACTGTCATGAAGTGGCTAAGCAGACTCTAATCACGTCACTCAGCCGGCTCCTAACCCGGTCTTGAGCAGGCACTAATCACGCAGCTGAGCAGGGACTAATCACACAGCTGATCAGGCACGAGTCACGCAGCTGAGCAGGGATTAAGCATGCAGCTGAGCAAGCGCTAATCCCTTGATTCAGCAGACCCTGATCACGTGACTGAGCAGGCCCTGATCACGTGGCTGAGCATGCACTGATCACGTGACTGAGCATGCACTGATCACGTGACTGAGAGGCACTGATCACGTGACTGAGAGGCGATGATCACGTGACTGAGGGGCGCTGATCACGTGTCTGAGAGGCGCTGATCACGTGGCTATCATGCACTGATCACGTGCTTCAGGAGGCAATAATCAAAGAGCTGAGCAGGCACTAATCACTTGGCTAAGAGGGCACTATTCACGGAGAGGAGCAGGAAATCGTCAAGGAGCTGAGCAAACTGTAATGAAGTGGTTAAGCAGACTCTAAACACGTGATGCAGCAGGCTCTGCACCCGTGACTGAGCAGACACAATTTGGGCAGCTCAGCAGACACCAATGGTGCAGCTCAGCAGACACAAATGGTGCAGCTCAGCAGACACCAATCATGCAGCTCAGCAGGCAATACTCATGGAGCTGAGCAGGCAGGAATCACACAGCTCAGCAGGCAAAGATCAAGGAGCTGAGCAGGCACGAATCTCGCAGCTCAGCTGGCAAAAATCAAGGAGCTGAGCAGACTGCCATGAAGTGGCTAAGCAGACTCTAAACACGTGACTCAGCAGGCTTGACACCCGTGACTGAGCAGCCACGAATCTTGCAGCCCAGCAGACAATACTCCTGGAGGTGAGCAGGCAGGAATCACGCAGCTCAGCAGACAGTAATCAAGGAGCTGAGCAGGCACGAATCACGCAGCTCAGCAGGCAATAATCCTGGAGCTGAGCAAGCAGGAATCACGCAGCTCAGCAGGCAATAATCAAGAAGCAGAGCAGGCAGGAATGAGGCAGCTCAGCAGCCAATAATCAAGAAGCTAGCAGTCAGGAATCGCGCAGCTCAGGAGGCAATAATCATGGAGCTGAGCTGGCAGGAATCACGCAACTCAGCAGGCAATACTCACGGACCTGAGCAGGCAGGAATCACGCAACTTAGCAGGCAACAATAATTGGAGCTGAAGGCTGTAATGAACTGGATAAGCAGACTCTAATCACGTGATTCAGCCGGCTCCTCTCTGGGGACTGAGCAGGCACTTATTATGCAGCTCAGCAAGCAAAAATCATGGAGCTGGGCAAGCAGGAATCACGCAGCTCAGCAGGCAATAATCATGGAGCTGAGCAAAGAGGAATCACGGAGCTCAGCATGCAATAATCAAGAAGCTGAGCAGGCAGGAATCACGCAGCTTAGCAGGCAATAATCATGGAGCTGAGCAGACTGTCATGAAGTGACTAAGCAGACTCTAATCACGTCACTCAGCCGGCTCCTAACCCGGTCTTGAGCAGGCACTAATCACGCAGCTGAGCAGGGACTAATCACACAGCTGATCAGGCACGAGTCACGCAGCTGAGCAGGGATTAAGCATGCAGCTGAGCAAGCGCTAATCCCTTGATTCAGCAGACCCTGATCACGTGACTGAGCAGGCCCTGATCACGTGGCTGAGCATGCACTGATCACGTGACTGAGAGGCACTGATCACGTGACTGAGAGGCACTGATCACGTGACTGAGAGGCACTGATCACGTGACTGAGCATGCACTGATCACGTGACTGAGAGGCACTGATCACGTGACTGAGAGGCGCTGATCACGTGACTGAGGGGCGCTGATCACGTGACTGAGAGGCGCTGATCACGTGGCTATCATGCACTGATCACGTGCTTCAGGAGGCAATAATCAAAGAGCTGAGCAGGCACTAATCACTTGGCTAAGAGGGCACTATTCACGGAGAGGAGCAGGAAATCGTCAAGGAGCTGAGCAAACTGTAATGAAGTGGTTAAGCAGACTCTAAACACGTGACGCAGCAGGCTCTACACCCGTGACTTAGCAGACACAATTTGGGCAGCTCAGCAGACACCAATGGTGCAGCTCAGCAGACACAAATGGTGCAGCTCAGCAGACACCAATCATGCAGCTCAGCAGGCAATACTCATGGAGCTGAGCAGGCAGGAATCACACAGCTCAGCAGGCAAAGATCAAGGAGCTGAGCAGGCACGAATCTCGCAGCTCAGCTGGCAAAAATCAAGGAGCTGAGCAGACTGCCATGAAGTGGCTAAGCAGACTCTAAACACGTGACTCAGCAGGCTTGACACCCGTGACTGAGCAGCCACGAATCTTGCAGCCCAGCAGACAATACTCCTGGAGCTGAGCAGGCAGGAATCACGCAGCTCAGCAGACAGTAATCAAGGAGCTGAGCAGGCACGAATCACGCAGCTCAGCAGGCAATAATCCTGGAGCTGAGCAAGCAGGAATCACGCAGCTCAGCAGGCAATAATCAAGAAGCAGAGCAGGCAGGAATCAGGCAGCTCAGCAGCCAATAATCAAGAAGCTAGCAGTCAGGAATCGCGCAGCTCAGCAGGCAATAATCATGGAGCTGAGCTGGCAGGAATCACGCAACTCAGCAGGCAATACTCACGGACCTGAGCAGGCAGGAATCACGCAACTTAGCAGGCAATAATAATTGGAGCTGAAGGCTGTAATGAACTGGATAAGCAGACTCTAATCACGTGATTCAGCCGGCTCCTCTCTGGGGACTGAGCAGGCACATATTGTGCAGCTCAGCAAGCAAAAATCATGGAGCTGAGCAAGCAGGAATCACGCAGCTCAGCAGGCAATAATCATGGAGCTGAGCAAACAGGAATCACGCAGCTCAGCATGCAATAATCAAGAAGCTGAGCAGGCAGGAATCACGCAGCTCAGCAGGCAATAAATATGGAGCTGAGCAAGCAGGAATCACGCAGCTCAGCAGGCAATAATCAAGAAGCTGAGCAGGCAGGAATCACGCAGCTTAGCAGGCAATAATCATGGAGCTGAGCAGACTGTCATGAAGTGGCTAAGCAGACTCTAATCACGTCACTCAGCCGGCTCCTAACCCGGTCTTGAGCAGGCACTAATCACGCAGCTGAGCAGGGACTAATCACACAGCTGATCAGGCATGAGTCACGCAGCTGAGCAGGGATTAAGCATGCAGCTGAGCAAGCGCTAATCCCTTGATTCAGCAGACCCTGATCACGTGACTGAGAAGGCCCTGATCACGTGGCTGAGCATGCACTGATCACGTGACTGAGCATGAGCATGCACTGATCACGTGACTGAGAGGCACTGATCACGTGACTGAGAGGCACTAATCACGTGACTGAGCATGCACTGATCACGTGACTGAGCGGCACTGATCACGTGACTGAGAGGCGCTGATCACGTGACTGAGGGGCGCTGATCACGTGACTGAGAGGCGCCGATCACGTGGCTATCATGCACTGATCACGTGCTTCAGGAGGCAATAATCAAAGAGCTGAGCAGGCACTAATCACTTGGCTAAGAGGGCACTATTCACGGAGAGGAGCAGGAAATCGTCAAGGAGCTGAGCAAACTGTAATGAAGTGGTTAAGCAGACTCTAAACACGTGACGCAGCAGGCTCTACACCCGTGACTGAGCTGACACAATTTGGGCAGCTCAGCAGACACCAATGGTGCAGCTCAGCAGACACAAATGGTGCAGCTCAGCAGACACCAATCATGCAGCTCAGCAGGCAATACTCATGGAGCTGAGCAGGCAGGAATCACACAGCTCAGCAGGCAAAGATCAAGGAGCTGAGCAGACTGCCATGAAGTGGCTAAGCAGACTCTAAACACGTGACTCAGCAGGCTTGACACCCGTGACTGAGCACACACGAATCTTGCAGCCCAGCAGACAATACTCCTGGAGCTGAGCAGGCAGGAATCACGCAGCTCAGCAGACAGTAATCAAGGAGCTGAGCAGGCACGAATCACGCAGCTCAGCAGGCAATAATCCTGGAGCTGAGCAAGCAGGAATCACGCAGCTCAGCAGGCAATAATCAAGAAGCAGAGCAGGCAGGAATCAGGCAGCTCAGCAGCCAATAATCAAGAAGCTAGCAGTCAGGAATCGCGCAGCTCAGCAGCCAATAATCATGGAGCTGAGCTGGCAGGAATCACGCAACTCAGCAGGCAATACTCACGGACCTGAGCAGGCAGGAATCACGCAACTTAGCAGGCAATAATAATTGGAGCTGAAGGCTGTAATGAACTGGATAAGCAGACTCTAATCACGTGATTCAGCCGGCTCCTCTCTGGGGACTGAGCAGCCACTTATTATGCAGCTCAGCAAGCAAAAATCATGGAGCTGAGCAAGCAGGAATCACGCAGCTCAGCAGGCAATAATCATGGAGCTGAGCAAACAGGAATCACGCAGCTCAGCATGCAATAATCAAGAAGCTGAGCAGGCAGGAATCACGCAGCTCAGCAGGCAATAAACATGGAGCTGAGCAAGCAGGAATCACGCAGCTCAGCAGGCAATAATCAAGAAGCTGAGCAGGCAGGAATCACGCAGCTTAGCAGGCAATAATCATGGAGCTGAGCAGACTGTCATGAAGTGGCTAAGCAGACTCTAATCACGTCACTCAGCCGGCTCCTAACCCGGTCTTGAGCAGGCACTAATCACGCAGCTGAGCAGGGACTAATCACACAGCTGATCAGGCACGAGTCACGCAGCTGAGCAGGGATTAAGCATGCAGCTGAGCAAGCGCTAATCCCTTGATTCAGCAGACCCTGATCACGTGACTGAGCAGGCCCTGATCACGTGGCTGAGCATGCACTGATCACGTGACTGAGCATGCACTGATCACGTGACTGAGAGGCACTGATCACGTGACTGAGAGGCGCTGATCACGTGACTGAGGGGCGCTGATCACGTGACTGAGAGGCGCCGATCACGTGGCTATCATGCACTGATCACGTGCTTCAGGAGGCAATAATCAAAGAGCTGAGCAGGCACTAATCACTTGGCTAAGAGGGCACTATTCACGGAGAGGAGCAGGAAATCGTCAAGGAGCTGAGCAAACTGTAATGAAGTGGTTAAGCAGACTCTAAACACGTGACGCAGCAGGCTCTGCACCCGTGACTGAGCTGACACAATTTGGGCAGCTCAGCAGACACCAATGGTGCAGCTCAGCAGACACAAATGGTGCAGCTCAGCACACACCAATCATGCAGCTCAGCAGGCAAAGATCAAGGAGCTGAGCAGGCACGAATCTCGCAGCTCAGCTGGCAAAAATCAAGGAGCTGAGCAGACTGCCATGAAGTGGCTAAGCAGACTCTAAACACGTGACTCAGCAGGCTTGACACCCGTGACTGAGCACACACGAATCTTGCAGCCCAGCAGACAATACTCCTGGAGCTGAGCAGGCAGGAATCACGCAGCTCAGCAGACAGTAATCAAGGAGCTGAGCAGGCACGAATCACGCAGCTCGGCAGGCAATAATCATGGAGCTGAGCTGGCAGGAATCACGCAACTCAGCAGGCAATAATAATTGGAGCTGAAGGCTGTAATGAACTGGATAAGCAGACTCTAATCACGTGATTCAGCCGGCTCCTCACTGGGGACTGATCAGCCACTTATTATGCAGCTCAGCAAGCAAAAATCATGGAGCTGAGCAGGCAGGAATCACGCAGCTCAGCAGGCAATAAATATGGAGCTGAGCAAGCAGGAATCACGCAGCTCAGCAGGCAATAATCAAGAAGCTGAGCAGGCAGGAATCACGCAGCTTAGCAGGCAATAATCATGGAGCTGAGCAGACTGTCATGAAGTGGCTAAGCAGACTCTAATCACGTCACTCAGCTGGCTCCTAACCCGGTCTTGAGCAGGCACTAATCACGCAGCTGAGCAGGGACTAATCACACAGCTGATCAGGCATGAGTCACGCAGCTGAGCAGGGATTAAGCATGCAGCTGAGCAAGCGCTAATCCCTTGATTCAGCAGACCCTGATCACGTGACTGAGCAGGCCCTGATCACGTGGCTGAGCATGCACTGATCACGTGACTGAGCATGCACTGATCACGTGACTGAGAGGCACTGATCACGTGACTGAGAGGCACTGATCACGTGACTGAGCATGCACTGATCACGTGACTGAGCGGCACTGATCACGTGACTGAGAGGCGCTGATCACGTGACTGAGGGGCGCTGATCACGTGACTGAGAGGCGCCGATCACGTGGCTATCATGCACTGATCACGTGCTTCAGGAGGCAATAATCAAAGAGCTGAGCAGGCACTAATCACTTGGCTAAGAGGGCACTATTCACGGAGAGGAGCAGGAAATCGTCAAGGAGCTGAGCAAACTGTAATGAAGTGGTTAAGCAGACTCTAAACACGTGACGCAGCAGGCTCTGCACCCGTGACTGAGCTGACACAATTTGGGCAGCTCAGCAGACACCAATGGTGCAGCTCAGCAGACACAAATGGTGCAGCTCAGCAGACACCAATCATGCAGCTCAGCAGGCAATACTCATGGAGCTGAGCAGGCAGGAATCACACAGCTCAGCAGGCAAAGATCAAGGAGCTGAGCAGGCACGAATCTCGCAGCTCAGCTGGCAAAAATCAAGGAGCTGAGCAGACTGCCATGAAGTGGCTAAGCAGACTCTAAACACGTGACTCAGCAGGCTTGACACCCGTGACTGAGCAGCCACGAATCTTGCAGCCCAGCAGACAATACTCCTGGAGCTGAGCAGGCAGGAATCACGCAGCTCAGCAGACAGTAATCAAGGAGCTGAGCAGGCACGAATCACGCAGCTCAGCAGGCAATAATCCTGGAGCTGAGCAAGCAGGAATCACGCAGCTCAGCAGGCAATAATCAAGAAGCAGAGCAGGCAGGAATCAGGCAGCTCAGCAGCCAATAATCAAGAAGCTAGCAGTCAGGAATCGCGCAGCTCAGCAGGCAATAATCATGGAGCTGAGCTGGCAGGAATCACGCAACTCAGCAGGCAATACTCACGGACCTGAGCAGGCAGGAATCACGCAACTTAGCAGGCAATAATAATTGGAGCTGAAGGCTGTAATGAACTGGATAAGCAGACTCTAATCACGTGATTCAGCCGGCTCCTCTCTGGGGACTGAGCAGGCACATATTGTGCAGCTCAGCAAGCAAAAATCATGGAGCTGAGCAAGCAGGAATCACGCAGCTCAGCAGGCAATAAATATGGAGCTGAGCAAGCAGGAATCACGCAGCTCAGCAGGCAATAATCAAGAAGCTGAGCAGGCAGGAATCACGCAGCTTAGCAGGCAATAATCATGGAGCTGAGCAGACTGTCATGAAGTGGCTAAGCAGACTCTAATCACGTCACTCAGCCGGCTCCTAACCCGGTCTTGAGCAGGCACTAATCACGCAGCTGAGCAGGGACTAATCACACAGCTGATCAGGCACGAGTCACGCAGCTGAGCAGGGATTAAGCATGAGGCTGAGCAAGCGCTAATCCCTTGATTCAGCAGACCCTGATCACGTGACTGAGCAGGCCCTGATCACGTGGCTGAGCATGCACTGATCACGTGACTGAGCATGCACTGATCACGTGACTGAGAGGCGCTGATCACGTGGCTATCATGCACTGATCACGTGCTTCAGGAGGCAATAATCAAAGAGCTGAGCAGGCACTAATCACTTGGCTAAGAGGGCACTATTCACGGAGAGGAGCAGGAAATCGTCAAGGAGCTGAGCAAACTGTAATGAAGTGGTTAAGCAGACTCTAAACACGTGACGCAGCAGGCTCTGCACCCGTGACTGAGCTGACACAATTTGGGCAGCTCAGCAGACACCAATGGTGCAGCTCAGCAGACACAAATGGTGCAGCTCAGCAGACACCAATCATGCAGCTCAGCAGGCAATACTCATGGAGCTGAGCAGGCAGGAATCACACAGCTCAGCAGGCAAAGATCAAGGAGCTGAGCAGGCACGAATCTCGCAGCTCAGCTGGCAAAAATCAAGGAGCTGAGCAGACTGCCATGAAGTGGCTAAGCAGACTCTAAACACGTGACTCAGCAGGCTTGACACCCGTGACTGAGCAGCCACGAATCTTGCAGCCCAGCAGACAATACTCCTGGAGCTGAGCAGGCAGGAATCACGCAGCTCAGCAGACAGTAATCAAGGAGCTGAGCAGGCACGAATCACGCAGCTCAGCAGGCAATAATCCTGGAGCTGAGCAAGCAGGAATCACGCAGCTCAGCAGGCAATAATCAAGAAGCAGAGCAGGCAGGAATCAGGCAGCTCAGCAGCCAATAATCAAGAAGCTAGCAGTCAGGAATCGCGCAGCTCAGCAGGCAATAATCATGGAGCTGAGCTGGCAGGAATCACGCAACTCAGCAGGCAATACTCACGGACCTGAGCAGGCAGGAATCACGCAACTTAGCAGGCAATAATAATTGGAGCTGAAGGCTGTAATGAACTGGATAAGCAGACTCTAATCACGTGATTCAGCCGGCTCCTCTCTGGGGACTGAGCAGGCACTTAATATGCAGCTCAGCAAGCAAAAATCATGGAGCTGAGCAAGCAGGAATCACGCAGCTCAGCAGGCAATAATCATGGAGCTGAGCAAACAGGAATCACGCAGCTCAGCATGCAATAATCAAGAAGCTGAGCAGGCAGGAATCACGCAGCTCAGCAGTCAATAAATATGGAGCTGAGCAAGCAGGAATCACGCAGCTCAGCAGGCAATAATCAAGAAGCTGAGCAGGCAGGAATCACGCAGCTTAGCAGGCAATAATCATGGAGCTGAGCAGACTGTCATGAAGTGGCTAAGCAGACTCTAATCACGTCACTCAGCCGGCTCCTAACCCGGTCTTGAGCAGGCACTAATCAGGCAGCTGAGCAGGGACTAATCACACAGCTGATCAGGCATGAGTCACGCAGCTGAGCAGGGATTAAGCATGCAGCTGAGCAAGCGCTAATCCCTTGATTCAGCAGACCCTGATCACGTGACTGAGCAGGCCCTGATCACGTGGCTGAGCATGCACTGATCACGTGACTGAGCATGCACTGATCACGTGACAGAGAGGCACTGATCACGTGACTGAGGGGCGCTGATCACGTGACTGAGAGGCGCTGATCACGTGGCTATCATGCACTGATCACGTGCTTCAGGAGGCAATAATCAAAGAGCTGAGCAGGCACTAATCACTTGGCTAAGAGGGCACTAATCCCGGAGAGGAGCAGGAAATCGTCAAGGAGCTGAGCAAACTGTAATGAAGTGGTTAAGCAGACTCTAAACACGTGATGCAGCAGGCTCTACACCCGTGACTGAGCAGACACAATTTGGGCAGCTCAGCAGACACCAATGGTGCAGCTCAGCAGACACAAATGGTGCAGCTCAGCAGACACCAATCATGCAGCTCAGCAGGCAATACTCATGGAGCTGAGCAGGCAGGAATCACACAGCTCAGCAGGCAAAGATCAAGGAGCTGAGCAGGCACGAATCTCGCAGCTCAGCTGGCAAAAATCAAGGAGCTGAGCAGACTGCCATGAAGTGGCTAAGCAGACTCTAAACACGTGACTCAGCAGGCTTGACACCCGTGACTGAGCAGCCACGAATCTTGCAGCCCAGCAGACAATACTCCTGGAGCTGAGCAGGCAGGAATCACGCAGCTCAGCAGACAGTAATCAAGGAGCTGAGCAGGCACGAATCACGCAGCTCAGCAGGCAATAATCCTGGAGCTGAGCAAGCAGGAATCACGCAGCTCAGCAGGCAATAATCAAGAAGCAGAGCAGGCAGGAATCAGGCAGCTCAGCAGCCAATAATCAAGAAGCTAGCAGTCAGGAATCGCGCAGCTCAGCAGGCAATAATCATGGAGCTGAGCTGGCAGGAATCACGCAACTCAGCAGGCAATACTCACGGACCTGAGCAGGCAGGAATCACGCAACTTAGCAGGCAACAATAATTGGAGCTGAAGGCTGTAATGAACTGGATAAGCAGACTCTAATCACGTGATTCAGCCGGCTCCTCTCTGGGGACTGAGCAGGCACTTATTATGCAGCTCAGCAAGCAAAAATCATGGAGCTGGGCAAGCAGGAATCACGCAGCTCAGCAGGCAATAATCATGGAGCTGAGCAAAGCGGAATCACGCAGCTCAGCATGCAATAATCAAGAAGCTGAGCAGGCAGGAATCACGCAGCTTATCAGGCAATAATCATGGAGCTGAGCAGACTGTCATGAAGTGGCTAAGCAGACTCTAATCACGTCACTCAGCCGGCTCCTAACCCGGTCTTGAGCAGGCACTAATCACGCAGCTGAGCAGGGACTAATCACACAGCTGATCAGGCACGAGTCACGCAGCTGAGCAGGGATTAAGCATGCAGCTGAGCAAGCCCTAATCCCTTGATTCAGCAGACCCTGATCACGTGACTGAGCAGGCCCTCATCACGTGGCTGAGCATGCACTGATCACGTGACTGAGCAAGCACTGATCACGTGACTGAGAGGCACTGATCACGTGACTGAGAGGCACTGATCACGTGACTGAGCATGCACTGATCACGTGACTGAGAGGCACTGATCACGTGACTGAGAGGCGCTGATCACGTGACTGAGGGGCGCTGATCACGTGACTGAGAGGCGCTGATCACGTGGCTATCATGCACTGATCACGTGCTTCAGGAGGCAATAATCAAAGAGCTGAGCAGGCACTAATCACTTGGCTAAGAGGGCACTATTCACGGAGAGGAGCAGGAAATCGTCAAGGAGCTGAGCAAACTGTAATGAAGTGGTTAAGCAGACTCTAAACACGTGACGCAGCAGGCTCTACACCCGTGACTTAGCAGACACAATTTGGGCAGCTCAGCAGACACCAATGGTGCAGCTCAGCAGACACAAATGGTGCAGCTCAGCAGACACCAATCATGCAGCTCAGCAGGCAATACTCATGGAGCTGAGCAGGCAGGAATCACACAGCTCAGCAGGCAAAGATCAAGGAGCTGAGCAGGCACGAATCTCGCAGCTCAGCTGGCAAAAATCAAGGAGCTGAGCAGACTGCCATGAAGTGGCTAAGCAGACTCTAAACACGTGACTCAGCAGGCTTGACACCCGTGACTGAGCAGCCACGAATCTTGCAGCCCAGCAGACAATACTCCTGGAGCTGAGCAGGCAGGAATCACGCAGCTCAGCAGACAGTAATCAAGGAGCTGAGCAAGCAGGAATCACGCAGCTCAGCAGGCAATAATCCTGGAGCTGAGCAAGCAGGAATCACGCAGCTCAGCAGGCAATAATCAAGAAGCAGAGCAGGCAGGAATCAGGCAGCTCAGCAGCCAATAATCAAGAAGCTAGCAGTCAGGAATCGCGCAGCTCAGCAGGCAATAATCATGGAGCTGAGCTGGCAGGAATCACGCAACTCAGCAGGCAATACTCACGGACCTGAGCAGGCAGGAATCACGCAACTTAGCAGGCAATAATAATTGGAGCTGAAGGCTGTAATGAACTGGATAAGCAGACTCTAATCACGTGATTCAGCCGGCTCCTCTCTGGGGACTGAGCAGGCACTTATTATGCAGCTCAGCAAGCAAAAATCATGGAGCTGAGCAAGCAGGAATCACGCAGCTCAGCAGGCAATAATCATGGAGCTGAGCAAACAGGAATCACGCAGCTCAGCATGCAATAATCAAGAAGCTGAGCAGGCAGGAATCACGCAGCTCAGCAGGCAATAAATATGGAGCTGAGCAAGCAGGAATCACGCAGCTCAGCAGGCAATAATCAAGAAGCTGAGCAGGCAGGAATCACGCAGCTTAGCAGGCAATAATCATGGAGCTGAGCAGACTGTCATGAAGTGGCTAAGCAGACTCTAATCACGTCACTCAGCCGGCTCCTAACCCGGTCTTGAGCAGGCACTAATCACGCAGCTGAGCAGGGACTAATCACACAGCTGATCAGGCACGAGTCACGCAGCTGAGCAGGGATTAAGCATGCAGCTGAGCAAGCGCTAATCCCTTGATTCAGCAGACCCTGATCACGTGACTGAGCAGGCCCTGATCACGTGGCTGAGCATGCACTGATCACGTGACTGAGCATGCACTGATCACGTGACTGAGAGGCACTGATCACGTGACTGAGAGGCACTGATCACGTGACTGAGCATGCACTGATCACGTGACTGAGCGGCACTGATCACGTGACTGAGAGGCGCTGATCACGTGACTGAGGGGCGCTGATCACGTGACTGAGAGGCGCCGATCACGTGGCTATCATGCACTGATCACGTGCTTCAGGAGGCAATAATCAAAGAGCTGAGCAGGCACTAATCACTTGGCTAAGAGGGCACTATTCACGGAGAGGAGCAGGAAATCGTCAAGGAGCTGAGCAAACTGTAATGAAGTGGTTAAGCAGACTCTAAACACGTGACGCAGCACGCTCTACATCCGTGACTGAGCTGACACAATTTGGGCAGCTCAGCAGACACCAATGGTGCAGCTCAGCAGACACAAATGGTGCAGCTCAGCAGACACCAATCATGCAGCTCAGCAGGCAATACTCATGGAGCTGAGCAGGCAGGAATCACACAGCTCAGCAGGCAAAGATCAAGGAGCTGAGCAGACTGCCATGAAGTGGCTAAGCAGACTCTAAACACGTGACTCAGCAGGCTTGACACCCGTGACTGAGCACACACGAATCTTGCAGCCCAGCAGACAATACTCCTGGAGCTGAGCAGGCAGGAATCACGCAGCTCAGCAGACAGTAATCAAGGAGCTGAGCAGGCACGAATCACGCAGCTCAGCAGGCAATAATCCTGGAGCTGAGCAAGCAGGAATCACGCAGCTCAGCAGGCAATAATCAAGAAGCAGAACAGGCAGGAATTAGGCAGCTCAGCAGCCAATAAGCAAGAAGCTAGCAGTCAGGAATCGCGCAGCTCAGCAGCCAATAATCATGGAGCTGAGCTGGCAGGAATCACGCAACTCAGCAGGCAATACTCACGGACCTGAGCAGGCAGGAATCACGCAACTTAGCAGGCAATAATAATTGGAGCTGAAGGCTGTAATGAACTGGATAAGCAGACTCTAATCACGTGATTCAGCCGGCTCCTCTCTGGGGACTGAGCAGCCACTTATTATGCAGCTCAGCAAGCAAAAATCATGGAGCTGAGCAAGCAGGAATCACGCAGCTCAGCAGGCAATAATCATGGAGCTGAGCAAACAGGAATCACGCAGCTCAGCATGCAATAATCAAGAAGCTGAGCAGGCAGGAATCACGCAGCTCAGCAGGCAATAAATATGGAGCTGAGCAAGCAGGAATCACGCAGCTCAGCAGGCAATAATCAAGAAGCTGAGCAGGCAGGAATCACGCAGCTTAGCAGGCAATAATCATGGAGCTGAGCAGACTGTCATGAAGTGGCTAAGCAGACTCTAATCACGTCACTCAGCCGGCTCCTAACCCGGTCTTGAGCAGGCACTAATCACGCAGCTGAGCAGGGACTAATCACACAGCTGATCAGGCATGAGTCACGCAGCTGAGCAGGGATTAAGCATGCAGCTGAGCAAGCGCTAATCCCTTGATTCAGCAGACCCTGATCACGTGACTGAGCAGGCCCTGATCACGTGGCTGAGCATGCACTGATCACGTGACTGAGCATGCACTGATCACGTGACTGAGAGGCACTGATCACGTGACTGAGAGGCACTGATCACGTGACTGAGCATGCACTGATCACGTGACTGAGAGGCACTGGTCACGTGACTGAGAGGCGCTGATCACGTGACTGAGGGGCGCTGATCACGTGACTGAGAGGCGCCGATCACGTGGCTATCATGCACTGATCACGTGCTTCAGGAGGCAATAATCAAAGAGCTGAGCAGGCACTAATCACTTGGCTAAGAGGGCACTATTCACGGAGAGGAGCAGGAAATCGTCAAGGAGCTGAGCAAACTGTAATGAAGTGGTTAAGCAGACTCTAAACACGTGACGCAGCAGGCTCTACACCCGTGACTGAGCTGACACAATTTGGGCAGCTCAGCAGACACCAATGGTGCAGCTCAGCAGACACAAATGGTGCAGCTCAGCAGACACCAATCATGCAGCTCAGCAGGCAATACTCATGGAGCTGAGCAGGCAGGAATCACACAGCTCAGCAGGCAAAGATCAAGGAGCTGAGCAGGCACGAATCTCGCAGCTCAGCTGGCAAAAATCAAGGAGCTGAGCAGACTGCCATGAAGTGGCTAAGCAGACTCTAAACACGTGACTCAGCAGGCTTGACACCCGTGACTGAGCAGCCACGAATCCTGCAGCCCAGCAGACAATACTCCTGGAGCTGAGCAGGCAGGAATCACGCAGCTCAGCAGACAGTAATCAAGGAGCTGAGCAGGCACGAATCACGCAGCTCAGCAGGCAATAATCCTGGAGCTGAGCAAGCAGGAATCACGCAGCTCAGCAGGCAATAATCAAGAAGCAGAGCAGGCAGGAATCAGGCAGCTCAGCAGCCAATAATCAAGAAGCTAGCAGTCAGGAATCGCGCAGCTCGGCAGGCAATAATCATGGAGCTGAGCTGGCAGGAATCACGCAACTCAGCAGGCAATAATAATTGGAGCTGAAGGCTGTAATGAACTGGATAAGCAGACTCTAATCACGTGATTCAGCCGGCTCCTCTCTGGGGACTGAGCAGGCACTTATTATGCAGCTCAGCAAGCAAAAATCATGGAGCTGAGCAAGCAGGAATCACGCAGCTCAGCAGGCAATAATCATGGAGCTGAGCAAACAGGAATCACGCAGCTCAGCAGGCAATAATCAAGAAGCTGAGCAGACAGGAATCACGCAGCTTAGCAGGCAATAATCATGGAGCTGAGCAGACTGTCATGAAGTGGCTAAGCAGACTCTAATCACGTCACTCAGCCGGCTCCTAACCCGGTCTTGAGCAGGCACTAATCACGCAGCTGAGCAGGGACTAATCACACAGCTGATCAGGCACGAGTCACGCAGCTGAGCAGGGATTAAGCATGCAGCTGAGCAAGCGCTAATCCCTTGATTCAGCAGACCCTGATCACGTGACTGAGCAGGCCCTGATCACGTGGCTGAGCATGCACTGATCACGTGACTGAGCATGCACTGATCACGTGACTGAGAGGCACTGATCACGTGACTGAGAGGCAGTGATCACGTGACTGAGCATGCACTGATCACGTGACTGAGAGGCACTGATCACGTGACTGAGAGGCGCTTATCACGTGACTGAGGGGCGCTGATCACGTGACTGAGAGGCGCTGATCACGTGGCTATCATGCACTGATCACGTGCTTCAGGAGGCAATAATCAAAGAGCTGAGCAGGCACTAATCACTTGGCTAAGAGGGCACTATTCACGGAGAGGAGCAGGAAATCGTCAAGGAGCTGAGCAAACTGTAATGAAGTGGTTAAGCAGACTCTAAACACGTGACGCAGCAGGCTCTACACCCGTGACTTAGCAGACACAATTTGGGCAGCTCAGCAGACACCAATGGTGCAGCTCAGCAGACACAAATGGTGCAGCTCAGCAGACACCAATCATGCAGCTCAGCAGGCAATACTCATGGAGCTGAGCAGGCAGGAATCACACAGCTCAGCAGGCAAAGATCAAGGAGCTGAGCAGGCACGAATCTCGCAGCTCAGCTGGCAAAAATCAAGGAGCTGAGCAGACTGCCATGAAGTGGCTAAGCAGACTCTAAACACGTGACTCAGCAGGCTTGACACCCGTGACTGAGCAGCCACGAATCTTGCAGCCCAGCAGACAATACTCCTGGAGCTGAGCAGGCAGGAATCACGCAGCTCAGCAGACAGTAATCAAGGAGCTGAGCAGGCACGAATCACGCAGCTCAGCAGGCAATAATCCTGGAGCTGAGCAAGCAGGAATCACGCAGCTCAGCAGGCAATAATCAAGAAGCAGAGCAGGCAGGAATCAGGCAGCTCAGCAGCCAATAATCAAGAAGCTAGCAGTCAGGAATCGCGCAGCTCGGCAGGCAATAATCATGGAGCTGAGCTGGCAGGAATCACGCAACTCAGCAGGCAATAATAATTGGAGCTGAAGGCTGTAATGAACTGGATAAGCAGACTCTAATCACGTGATTCAGCCGGCTCCTCTCTGGGGACTGAGCAGGCACTTATTATGCAGCTCAGCAAGCAAAAATCATGGAGCTGAGCAAGCAGGAATCACGCAGCTCAGCAGGCAATAATCATGGAGCTGAGCAAACAGGAATCACGCAGCTTAGCATGCAATAATCAAGAAGCTGAGCAGGCAGGAATCACGCAGCTCAGCAGGCAATAAATATGGAGCTGAGCAAGCAGGAATCACGCAGCTCAGCAGGCAATAATCAAGAAGCTGAGCAGGCAGGAATCACGCAGCTTAGGAGGCAATAATCATGGAGCTGAGCAGACTGTCATGAAGTGGCTAAGCAGACTCTAATCACGTCACTCAGCCGGCTCCTAACCCGGTCTTGAGCAGGCACTAATCACGCAGCTGAGCAGGGACTAATCACACAGCTGATCAGGCACGAGTCACGCAGCTGAGCAGGGATTAAGCATGCAGCTGAGCAAGCGCTAATCCCTTGATTCAGCAGACCCTGATCACGTGACTGAGCAGGCCCTGATCACGTCGCTGAGCATGCACTGATCACGTGACTGAGCATGCACTGATCACGTGACTGAGAGGCAGTGATCACGTGACTGAGCATGCACTGATCACGTGACTGAGAGGCACTGATCACGTGACTGAGAGGCGCTGATCACGTGACTGAGGGGCGCTGATCACGTGACTGAGAGGCGCCGATCACGTGGCTATCATGCACTGATCACGTGCTTCAGGAGGCAATAATCAAAGAGCTGAGCAGGCACTAATCACTTGGCTAAGAGGGCACTATTCACGGAGAGGAGCAGGAAATCGTCAAGGAGCTGAGCAAACTGTAATGAAGTGGTTAAGCAGACTCTAAACACGTGACGCAGCAGGCTCTACACCCGTGACTGAGCTGACACAATTTGGGCAGCTCAGCAGACACCAATGGTGCAGCTCAGCAGACACAAATGGTGCAGCTCAGCAGACACCAATCATGCAGCTCAGCAGGCAATACTCATGGAGCTGAGCAGGCAGGAATCACACAGCTCAGCAGGCAAAGATCAAGGAGCTGAGCAGGCACGAATCTCGCAGCTCAGCTGGCAAAAATCAAGGAGCTGAGCAGACTGCCATGAAGTGGCTAAGCAGACTCTAAACACGTGACTCAGCAGGCTTGACACCCGTGACTGAGCAGCCACGAATCTTGCAGCCCAGCAGACAATACTCCTGGAGCTGAGCAGGCAGGAATCACGCAGCTCAGCAGACAGTAATCAAGGAGCTGAGCAGGCACGAATCACGCAGCTCAGCAGGCAATAATCCTGGAGCTGAGCAAGCAGGAATCAGGCAGCTCAGCAGCCAATAATCAAGAAGCTAGCAGTCAGGAATCGCGCAGCTCGGCAGGCAATAATCATGGAGCTGAGCAAGCAGGAATCACGCAGCTCAGCAGGCAATAATCATGGAGCTGAGCAAACAGGAATCACGCAGCTCAGCAGGCAATAAATATGGAGCTGAGCAAGCAGGAATCACGCAGCTCAGCAGGCAATAATCAAGAAGCTGAGCAGGCAGGAATCACGCAGCTTAGCAGGCAATAATAATTGGAGCTGAAGGCTGTAATGAACTGGATAAGCAGACTCTAATCACGTGATTCAGCCGGCTCCTCTCTGGGGACTGAGCAGGCACTTATTATGCAGCTCAGCAAGCAAAAATAATGGAGCTGAGCAAGCAGGAATCACGCAGCTCAGCAGGCAATAATCATGGAGCTGAGCAAACAGGAATCACGCAGCTCAGCAGGCAATAAATATGGAGCTGAGCAAGCAGGAATCACGCAGATCAGCAGGCAATAATCAAGAAGCTGAGCAGGCAGGAATCACGCAGCTTAGCAGGCAATAATAATTGGAGCTGAAGGCTGTAATGAACTGGATAAGGAGACTCTAATCACGTGATTCAGCCGGCTCCTCTCTGGGGACTGAGCAGGCACTTATTATGCAGCTCAGCAAGCAAAAATCATGGAGCTGAGCAAGCAGGAATCACGCAGCTCAGCAGGCAATAATCATGGAGCTGAGCAAACAGGAATCACGCAGCTCAGCATGCAATAATCAAGAAGCTGAGCAGGCAGGAATCACGCAGCTCAGCAGGCAATAAATATGGAGCTGAGCAAGCAGGAATCACGCAGCTCAGCAGGCAATAATCAAGAAGCTGAGCAGGCAGGAATCACGCAGCTTAGCAGGCAATAATCATGGAGCTGAGCAGACTGTAATGAAGTGGCTAAGCAGACTCTAATCACGTCACTCAGCCGGCTCCTAACCCGGTCTTGAGCAGTCGCTAATCACGCAGCTGAGCAGGGACTAATCACACAGCTGATCAGGCACGAGTCACGCAGCTGAGCAGGGATTAAGCATGCAGCTGAGCAAGCGCTAATCCCTTGATTCAGCAGACCCTGATCACGTGACTGAGCAGGCCCTGATCACGTGGCTGAGCATGCACTGATCACGTGACTGAGCATGCACTGATCACGTGACTGAGAGGCACTGATCACGTGACTGAGAGGCACTGATCACGTGACTGAGAGGCACTGATCACGTGACTGAGAGGCGCTGATCACGTGACTGAGGGGCGCTGATCACGTGACTGAGAGGCGCTGATCACGTGGCTATCATGCACTGATCACGTGCTTCAGGAGGCAATAATCAAAGAGCTGAGCAGGCACTAATCACTTGGCTAAGAGGGCACTATTCACGGAGAGGAGCAGGAAATCGTCAAGGAGCTGAGCAAACTGTAATGAAGTGGTTAAGCAGACTCTAAACACGTGACGCAGCAGGCTCTACACCCGTGACTGAGCTGACACAATTTGGGCAGCTCAGCAGACACCAATGGTGCAGCTCAGCAGACACAAATGGTGCAGCTCAGCAGACACCAATCATGCAGCTCAGCAGGCAATACTCATGGAGCTGAGCAGGCAGGAATCACACAGCTCAGCAGGCAAAGATCAAGGAGCTGAGCAGGCACGAATCTCGCAGCTCAGCTGGCAAAAATCAAGGAGCTGAGCAGACTGCCATGAAGTGGCTAAGCAGACTCTAAACACGTGACTCAGCAGGCTTGACACCCGTGACTGAGCAGCCACGAATCTTGCAGCCCAGCAGACAATACTCCTGGAGCTGAGCAGGCAGGAATCACGCAGCTCAGCAGACAGTAATCAAGGAGCTGAGCAGGCACGAATCACGCAGCTCAGCAGGCAATAATCCTGGAGCTGAGCAAGCAGGAATCACGCAGCTCAGCAGGCAATAATCAAGAAGCAGAGCAGGCAGGAATCAGGCAGCTCAGCAGCCAATAATCAAGAAGCTAGCAGTCAGGAATCGCGCAGCTCGGCAGGCAATAATCATGGAGCTGAGCTGGCAGGAATCACGCAACTCAGCAGGCAATAATAATTGGAGCTGAAGGCTGTAATGAACTGGATAAGCAGACTCTAATCACGTGATTCAGCCGGCTCCTCTCTGGGGACTGAGCAGGCACTTATTATGCAGCTCAGCAAGCAAAAATCATGGAGCTGAGCAAGCAGGAATCACGCAGCTCAGCAGGCAATAATCATGGAGCTGAGCAAACAGGAATCACGCAGCTCAGCATGCAATAATCAAGAAGCTGAGCAGGCAGGAATCACGCAGCTCAGCAGGCAATAAATATGGAGCTGAGCAAGCAGGAATCACGCAGCTCAGCAGGCAATAATCAAGAAGCTGAGCAGGCAGGAATCACGCAGCTTAGCAGGCAATAATCATGGAGCTGAGCAGACTGTCATGAAGTGGCTAAGCAGACTCTAATCACGTCACTCAGCCGGCTCCTAACCCGGTCTTGAGCAGGCACTAATCACGCAGCTGAGCAGGGACTAATCACACAGCTGATCAGGCACGAGTCACGCAGGTGAGCAGGGATTAAGCATGCAGCTGAGCAAGCGCTAATCCCTTGATTCAGCAGACCCTGATCACGTGACTGAGCAGGCCCTCATCACGTGGCTGAGCATGCACTGATCACGTGACTGAGCATGCACTGATCACGTGACTGAGAGGCACTGATCACGTGACTGAGAGGCGCTGATCACGTGACTGAGGGGCGCTGATCACGTGACTGAGAGGCGCCGATCACGTGGCTATCATGCACTGATCACGTGCTTCAGGAGGCAATAATCAAAGAGCTGAGCAGGCACTAATCACTTGGCTAAGAGGGCACTATTCACGGAGAGGAGCAGGAAATCGTCAAGGAGCTGAGCAAACTGTAATGAAGTGGTTAAGCAGACTCTAAACACGTGACGCAGCAGGCTCTGCACCCGTGACTGAGCTGACACAATTTGGGCAGCTCAGCAGACACCAATGGTGCAGCTCAGCAGACACAAATGGTGCAGCTCAGCACACACCAATCATGCAGCTCAGCAGGCAATACTCATGGAGCTGAGCAGGCAGGAATCACACAGCTCAGCAGGCAAAGATCAAGGAGCTGAGCAGACTGCCATGAAGTGGCTAAGCAGACTCTAAACACGTGACTCAGCAGGCTTGACACCCGTGACTGAGCAGCCACGAATCTTGCAGCCCAGCAGACAATACTCCTGGAGCTGAGCAGGCAGGAATCACACAGCTCAGCAGACAGTAATCAAGGAGCTGAGCAGGCACGAATCTCGCAGCTCAGCTGGCAAAAATCAAGGAGCTGAGCAGACTGCCATGAAGTGGCTAAGCAGACTCTAAACACGTGACTCAGCAGGCTTGACACCCGTGACTGAGCAGCCACGAATCTTGCAGCCCAGCAGACAATACTCCTGGAGCTGAGCAGGCAGGAATCACGCAGCTCAGCAGACAGTTATCAAGGAGCTGAGCAGGCACGAATCACGCAGCTCAGCAGGCAATAATCCTGGAGCTGAGCAAGCAGGAATCACGCAGCTCAGCAGGCAATAATCAAGAAGCAGAGCAGCCAGGAATCAGGCAGCTCAGCAGCCAATAAGCAAGAAGCTAGCAGTCAGGAATCGCGCAGCTCAGCAGGCAATAATCATGGAGCTGAGCTGGCAGGAATCACGCAACTCAGCAGGCAATACTCACGGACCTGAGCAGGCAGGAATCACGCAACTTAGCAGGCAATAATAATTGGAGCTGAAGGCTGTAATGAACTGGATAAGCAGACTCTAATCACGTGATTCAGCCGGCTCCTCTCTGGGGACTGAGCAGGCACTTATTATGCAGCTCAGCAAGCAAAAATCATGGAGCTGAGCAAGCAGGAATCACGCAGCTCAGCAGGCAATAATCATGGAGCTGAGCAAACAGGAATCACGCAGCTCAGCATGCAATAATCAAAAAGCTGAGCAGGCAGGAATCACGCAGCTTATCAGGCAATAATCATGGAGCTGAGCAGACTGTCATGAAGTGGCTAAGCAGACTCTAATCACGTCACTCAGCCGGCTCCTAACCCGGTCTTGAGCAGGCACTAATCACGCAGCTGAGCAGGGATTAAGCATGCAGCTGAGCAAGCGCTAATCCTTTGATTCAGCAGACCCTGATCACGTGACTGAGCAGGCCCTGATCACGTGGCTGAGCATGCACTGATCACGTGACTGAGCATGCACTGATCACGTGACTGAGAGGCACTGATCACTTGACTGAGAGGCACTGATCACGTGACTGAGCATGCACTGATCACGTGACTGAGAGGCGCTGATCACGTGACTGAGAGGCGCTGATCACATGACTGAGAGGCGCTGATCACGTGGCTATCATGCACTGATCACGTGCTTCAGGAGGCAATAATCAAAGAGCTGAGCAGGCACTAATCACTTGGCTAAGAGGGCACTATTCACGGAGAGGAGCAGGAAATCGTCAAGGAGCTGAGCAAACTGTAATGAAGTGGTTAAGCAGACTCTAAACACGTGACGCAGCAGGCTCTACACCCGTGACTGAGCTGACACAATTTGGGCAGCTCAGCAGACACCAATGGTGCAGCTCAGCAGACACAAATGGTGCAGCTCAGCAGACACCAATCATGCAGCTCAGCAGGCAATACTCATGGAGCTGAGCAGGCAGGAATCACACAGCTCAGCAGGCAAAGATCAAGGAGCTGAGCAGACTGCCATTAAGTGGCTACGCAGACTCTAAACACGTGACTCAGCAAGCTTGACACCCGTGACTGAGCAGCCACGAATCTTGCAGCCCAGCAGACAATACTCCTGGAGCTGAGCAGGCAGGAATCACGCAGCTCAGCAGACAGTAATCAAGGAGCTGAGCAGGCACGAATCACGCAGCTCAGCAGGCAATAATCAAGAAGCAGAGCAGGCAGGAATCAGGCAGCTCAGCAGCCAATAATCAAGAAGCTAGCAGTCAGGAATCGCGCAGCTCAGCAGGAAATAATCATGGAGCTGAGCTGGCAGGAATCACGCAACTCAGCAGGCAATAATAATTGGAGCTGAAGGCTGTAATGAACTGGATAAGCAGACTCTAATCACGTGATTCAGCCGGCTCCTCTCTGGGGAGTGAGCAGGCACTTATTATGCAGCTCAGCAAGCAAAAATCATGGAGCTGAGCAAGCAGGAATCACGCAGCTCAGCAGGCAATAATCATGGAGCTGAGCAAACAGGAATCACGCAGCTCAGCAGGCAATAAATATGGAGCTGAGCAAGCAGGAATCACGCAGCTCAGCAGGCAATAATCAAGAAGCTGAGCAGGCAGGTATCACGCAGCTCAGCAGGCAATAAATATGGAGCTGAGCAAGCAGGAATCACGCAGCTCAGCAGGCAATAATCAAGAAGCTGAGCAGGCAGGAATCACGCAGCTTAGCAGGCAATAATCATGGAGCTGAGCAGACTGTCATGAAGTGGCTAAGCAGATTCTAATCACGTCACTCAGCCGGCTCCTAACCCGGTCTTGAGCAGGCACTAATCACCCAGCTGAGCAGGGACTAATCACACAGCTGATCAGGCACGAGTCACGGAGCTGAGCAGGGATTAAGCATGCAGCTGAGCAAGCGCTAATCCCTTGATTCAGCAGACCCTGATCACGTGACTGAGCAGGCCCTGATCACGTGGCTGAGCATGCACTGATCACATGACTGAGAGGCGCTGATCACGTGACTGAGCGGCGCTGATCACGTGGCTATCATGCACTGATCACGTGCTTCAGGAGGCAATAATCAAAGAGCTGAGCAGGCACTAATCACTTGGCTAAGTGGGCACTATTCACCGAGAGGAGCAGGAAATCGTCAAGGAGCTGCGCAAACTGTAATGAAGTGGTTAAGCAGACTCTAAACACGTGACGCAGCAGGCTCTACACCCGTGACTGAGCAGACACAATTTGGGCAGCTCAGCAGACACCAATGGTGCAGCTCAGCAGACACAAATGGTGCAGCTCAGCAGACACCAATCATGCAGCTCAGCAGGCAATACTCATGGAGCTGAGCAGGCAGGAATCACACAGCTCAGCAGGCAAAGATCAAGGAGCTGAGCAGACACGAATCTCGCAGCTCAGCTGGCAAAAATCAAGGAGCTGAGCAGACTGCCATGAAGTGGCTAAGCAGACTCTAAACACGTGACTAAGCAGGGCTGACACCCCTGACTGAGCAGACACGAATCTTGCAGCCCAGCAGACAATACTCCTGGAGCTGAGCAGGCAGGAATCACGCAGCTCAGCAGACAGTAATCAAGGAGCTGAGCAGGCACGAATCACGCAGCTCAGCAGGCAATAATCCTGGAGCTGAGCAAGCAGGAATCACGCAGCTCAGCAGGCAATAATCAAGAAGCAGAGCAGGCAGGAATCAGGCAGCTCAGCAGCCAATAATCAAGAAGCTAGCAGTCAGGAATCGCGCAGCTCAGCAGGCAATAATCATGGAGCTGAGCTGGCAGGAATCACGCAACTCAGCAGGCAATACTCACTGGACCTGAGCAGGCAGGAATCACGCAACTTAGCAGGCAATAATAATTGGAGCTGAAGGCTGTAATGAACTGGATAAGCAGACTCTAATCACGTGATTCAGCCGGCTCCTCTCTGGGGACTGAGCAGGCACATATTGTGCAGCTCAGCAAGCAAAAATCAAGGAGCTGAGCAAGCAGGAATCACGCAGCTCAGCAGGCAATAATCATGGAGCTGAGCAAACAGGAATCACGCAGCTCAGCATGCAATAAACAAGAAGCTGAGCAGGCAGGAATCACGCAGCTCAGCAGGCAATAAATATGGAGCTGAGCAAGCAGGAATCACGCAGCTCAGCAGGCAATAATCAAGAGGAACACTGAGGTTTTCCGGCACCCCCTCCTCTGAGCCCTTTCTCCCCTCCTGATCTGGACAGGAGGGTCGACTCCCCTGCTTTGTCTGGAAGGGGTTCCCGACCTTCCGGTCGCACCTCAGGATGAGGCCGGTCTCACGAAGACATTCCAGACGTGGCCTCGTGGGTGGTTCCACATTCCGTAGGACCCCGATTTCCCGGTCCCCTCTTGATAAGAACCCGATGCCCGGACACCTCTCCGAACTCCACCCTGTGAATGAAGTCAACACGAAGGGGCAGTTTTTCCGTGCGTGGTTCGGAAAAAACCCCAGGTTCCAAATACAGCTCGACAAGCGGCCTCTCTCCCCGGGGACATCTCGAGAGGCAAGCGGAGTTCCATGCCTCAACCCAAGACGAGGCCTGACTCTCCTGTCCCCAGTCTGCAGGGACCCTGCGATCGGAGTCTGAAATCAGAGGTACCCTGCGGTTCCTGCCTCAACTGGAGATGAGGCCCTCTTCCAATGCACCAAACCCAGTGGAGTCCCGAGAGGCCCCTCCCACCTCCAGTTTCCCTGGCTTCTCAGAGCCACCATGAGAAGCCCCCTGAGGTCACCTGCACAAGTCGAGGGAACCCAGGGTTTCCTGCCTCAACCCGGGAAAGACCTCGAGAGACCTTCTTCAACACGTCTCGAGGCCAGATTCCCCTACCATGGCTCGGGAGCAATGACGCGCTCCCCCTCGCCACTCGCATGGAGACCCGACTTCCCTGGCGCCCCACGAGAGGCTCACTGACCTCGCCGTCGTACCTCGTGAGAAACCGCACACTGGGGCCGCCGCTCGAGAACAACCCCGAGATTCCCCCGTCATCGAGAGATGAGGGCCTTCGTCTCCTGCATGGCCTAGAGACCAATCTCGCGACCTCTCTCCAAACGCCTCAGGAGGCTTGACTCCCTTGAGTCCACCCAGTGAGCTCCAAGAGATACCCGTCGCGATTCGAGAGCAGAGCGGGGTTCTTTGCTTCCACTCGAGATGAATGCCTGTCTCCCCGGGTGCGTCTGGAATGCAACCCCGAGATCCCTGTCGCCCCTGGAGAGGAACATTGGCTTCTGGACACAAGCCTAGATGAGGTCTATTGGCCCTGCAGTCACTCGAGAGCAATCCCCAGCTTTCCTTCGCAACTCGAATGGAAGATTGGACTTGCCTGGGCCAACACAAGAGGCAGCCTGAATTCCCCGTCGTAACTCGAGAATCCCGCCGTAACTCGAGAAAAACCACGTGGCTCCCCCGTCATCGCAAGATGAAGCCCTTTCCCGCTACAGCGCCTCAGGAGAAGTCCCACGTTAGGAATTGGAGGTCGAAAGGGCCCTTGGCACCCTGGATGCGACCCACAAAGTTCCCCGAAATCCCGGTCTCCCTCGAGAGGAACACTGAGGTTTTCCGGCACCCCCCCTCTGGCTTTTCTGTCCTCCGTCGTGAAGATGGACCTCTCCGCGTCCCCTGTCTCTCCGATGTAGCGGAAGGGTTTCGTGACGGGAAGCCATCTCGACGGCGTCCGAGTTACGACGGGAATTCAGGCTGCCTCTTGTGTTGGCCAGGCAAGTCCAATCTTCCATTCGAGTTGCGAAGGAAAGCTGGGGATTGCTCTCGAGTGACTGCAGGGCCAATAGACCTCATCTAGGCTTGTGTCCAGAAGCCAATGTTCCTCTCCAGGGGCGACAGGGATCTCGGGGTTGCATTCCAGACGCACCCGGGGAGACAGGCATTCATCTCGAGTGGAAGCAAAGAAGCCCGCTCTGCTCTCGAGTCGCGACGGGTATCTCTTGGAGCTCACTGGGTGGACTCAAGGGAGTCAAGCCTCCTGAGGCGTTTGGAGAGAGGTCGCGAGATTGGTCGCTAGGCCATGCAGGAGACGAAGGCCCTCATCTCTCGATGACGGGGGAATCTCGGGGTTGTTCTCGAGCGGCGGCCCCAGTGTGCGGTTTCTCACGAGGTACGACGGCGAGGTCAGTGAGCCTCTCGTGGGGCGCCAGGGAAGTCGGGTCTCCATGCGAGTGGCGAGGGGGAGCGCGTCATTGCTCCCGAGCCATGGTAGGGGAATCTGGCCTCGAGACGTGTTGAAGAAGGTCTCTCGAGGGCTTTCCCGGGTTGAGGCAGGAAACCCTGGGTTCCCTCGACTTGTGCAGGTGACCTCAGGGGGCTTCTCATGGTGGCTCTGAGAAGCCAGGGAAACTGGAGGTGGGAGGGGCCTCTCGGGACTCCACTGGGCTTGGTGCATTGGAAGAGGGCCTCATCTCCAGTTGAGGCAGGAACCGCAGGGTACCTCTGATTTCAGACTCCGATCGCAGGGTCCCTGCAGACTGGGGACAGGAGAGTCAGGCCTCGTCTTGGGTTGAGGCATGGAACTCCGCCTGCCTCTCGAGATGTCCCCGGGAGGAGAGGCCGCTTGTCGAGCTGTATTTGGAACCTGGGGTTTTTTTCCGAACGATGGCACGGAGAAACTGCCCCTTCGTGTTGACTGCATTCACAGGGTGGAGTTCGGAGAGGTGTCCGCGGCATCGTGTGGGTGCTTATCAAGCAGGGGACCGGGGAAATCCGGGCGGTCCTACGCGGACATGTTGGGAACCACCCACGAG
>NW_020191266.1:0-9251 GCF_002263795.3 Bos taurus
AGGCTTCCAGGTGGCTCAGGGGTAAAGAATCCACCTACTAATGCAGGAGATGAAAGAGGATACAGGTTCAATCCCTGTTCAGGAAGATGCCCTGGACTAGACATGGCAACCCACTCCAGTATTCTTGCCTGGGAAATCCCATGGACAGAGAAGCCTGGTGGGCTACAGTCCACAGAATGGCAAAGAGCTGGACATGACTCAGCACACAGCACACACACCAGGTACCTCGTGCCAATTTTAGCCTGCCTTTTACTCATTAATTACCACAAACATACTCTGTAATTTCCTTCCTGAGCAGTTCTACAGTTTTTGTTAAGAGTGTGAAAGCAAGTGAAAAAATCTGCACTAGTTTGGGTTGAGGATTTTAGTCAACAGTGGTTGAATTGACGGGATCTAAAACAAGACTACAATTCAGTTCAGCTCAGTCGCTCAGTCGTGTCCAACTCCTTGCGACCCCATGAATCCCAGCACGCCAGGCCTCCCTGTTCATCACCATCTCCCAGAGTTCACTCAAACTCATGTCCATTGAGTCGGTGATGCCATCCAGCCATCTCATCCTCTGTCGTCCCCTTCTCCTCATGCCCCCTATCCCTCCCAGCATCAGAGTCTTTTCCAATGAGTCAACTCTTCACATGAGGTGGCCAAAGTACTGGAGTTTCAGCTTTAGCATCATTCCTTCCAAAGAACTCTCAGGGCTACTCTCCTTTAGAATGGACTGGTTGGATCTCCTTGCAGTCCAAGGGACTCTCAAGAGTCTTCTCCAACACCACAGTTCAAAAGCATCAATTCTTTGGCACTCAGCTTTCTTCATATTCCAACTATCTCAACCATACCTGACCACTGGAAAAACCAGAGCCTTGACTAGATGGACCTTTGTTGGCAAAGTAATGTCTCTGCTTTTCAATATGCTATCTAGGTTGGTCATAACTTTTCTTTCAAAGAGTATGTGTCTTTTAATTTCATGGCTGCAGTCACCTTCTGCAGTGATTTTGGAGCCCAAAAAAATCAAGTCTGAAAGGTGTACGTCAAGACTGTATATTGTCACCATGCTTATTTAACTTATATGCAGAGTACATCATGAGAAATGCTGGACTAGAAGAAACACAAGCTGGAATCAGGATTGCCAGGAGAAATATCAATAACCTCAGATATGCAGATGGCATCACCCTTATTGTAGAAAGTGAAGAGGAACTATAAATCCTCTTGATGAAAGTGAAAGAGGAGAGTGAAAAAGTGGGCTTAAAGCTCAACATTCAGAAAACGAAGTTCATGGCATCTGGTCCCTTCAATTCATGGGAAATAGATAAGGAAACAGTGGAAACAGTGTCAGACTTTATTTTTGGGGGCTCCAAAATCACTGCAGATGGTGACTGCAGCCATGAAATTAAAAGACGCTTACTCCTTGGAAGAAAAGTTATGACCAACCTAGATAGCATATTGAATATCAGAGACTACAGTAGTAAAACGTAAAATAAAGGGCACTGAAAAGGGGAGATATGATGAAAAGTTATCTTCATCATTTATAAATCTGAGGGGTGAATTTTTATTAGGAGTAAGGTTGTGGTTAACAGTTTCATAATGTGTAGAAGTTAGAGCAGTCAAGGTGATATTAAGATACAGACCATGTCCTTAAGTCAATGTCTAAACATTTTTGAAAATGAGCTATGAAATTAAGCTAGACATGCACTCACTTGGTACCAAGAAGATAAATCAAAATATTGGTGGATAATACATTAGTAAATCAGATGCCCAGTTCTTTGAGGCTTATGTAGGACTGATTTGAGAACTGGTTTAAGAGTAAGAATGTATTGTAAATGGTAGCTTAATGAGGGGCTTTCCTGGTGGTTCAGACAGTAAAGAATTTGCCTGCAATGCGGGAGACCTGGGTTCAATCCCTGGGTTCGAAAGATCCCCTGAAGGGAGAGCCTGGCAACCGACTCCAGTATTCTTGTCTGGAGAATTCCATGGACAGAGGGCCAGGTGGGCTACAGTCCATGGGGTCACAAAGAGTCAGACACAACTAAACGACCAAGCACAGCACAGCTTAGTGAGATGGCTAGCTGTTTAGAGGTCTGGAAGTATGTTTGATCATCAAAGGACATTACTAACAAATGTCTAGTCTGTATGGCACATGTATTTCCATTTCTGAGAATGGAAATCTTCTCTGCTGGGCTACACATTGTCACCTTATCCTTTTGATTTAAAGGGTTAGCAGAATTTACTAGGAATAAGAGGCTTTCTGTGAAGAAGTGTGAGCTCACAGGACGTTGTTTCTTCTTTTTATGAAATGAAAATTCATAAATGACATGAGAATGATTCAGAGGAATAAAGCAAGCATTTTAAATATACAGTATTGAAAGCACTTTTAAAAATCCCAAATGTGCTGTTTCCCCTAAAACCTCTGTTCAAATTAGAGCTCTAGACCGGTTAATAATCTTGATCTGTGTGTTCATTTATGTTTTCTAAGTGTATACCATCATGTATGAACATTACATGTTTTTTAAATGCTTTGGTCAAAGAAGAAGCAGAACATCAGTATTGCCAGCCAGGCATGTTGTCATATTTCATGCTAACAAATATATGATAACACATTTGTATGATGGAGATAACTGTAGATGGTATTTTCATATGGCATATGTATTATCTGTTTTTATTATGAAGTAATACATTGTGAGGTTGCACTCGGGAACTGATTACCTTAAAGTCCGATAATGTGGAGACTTTGATGTCTTTGCCACTCTAAGACAATATTTCCTTACTCCAAGCTTTCCTCCTTCAAGGAGCCACTGATTTCCTTTTTACTTCTGAAGGTTATTTTGCATCAGTACATTAACAATTTTCAATTGCTACCCTCCCAGCTACCCTGATTTCCTTCCATTTTATAAGGGTACAGGTTTTTAAATGCTGTTCTTCTTAACAGTATGATAGAATGTAAATACATTTGAGTAACATCCATCAACAACCCAACATATTCCCCCTCCCACGGCCACCTGGGTCTACCAGTCATTGCATTAGGTAGCATTACAGTAGATCCTCAAAGCTGTGAAAGCTAGCAGTGCTGGACGCCTGCAATTTCATAGATTTAGATGAAGAGAAATGCAGAGGACGTAGGACAAATAATGACTTGTTACATGGAAATACATCATATGGACAATGAGAAAATATAATATCTGCGAATATTTATATCTCTCCTGAGTATTATGATTAAAGAATTCTCACTTGTAAGTAAAAGGAGGACCTATAGTTTATTATCATAACATCCAAATGTGTAACACAAGACTCCTTTATCAGAAGATGATATTCATTCACCTTTCCAGTAAGACTCTTTTGTGTTATATATTGTGGAAATGTTTGCACATATTAATAGACATAAAGAACTGTATCACGAATCACTATGTGCCCTTCCTCTAGATTCAACAAGTGTCATCGTAGGCCAGTCACCATTCGTGTGTACTCACACAGTCTCACTCTGCCTCACCATTACTTAAGAGCCCGTCAGACATGTCTTAAGCCAAACTCTCATTCATCCTAACCTGTACCCTTCCTTTTTCCTCTATCTTGGTTTGCTCATCACTCCCACCCAGTCCCTGTTCTACTTATTTGTTTTTCTTTTAGTGCTGCTGCTTTGACTGCATGACTTTGCCAGACAACAAACTAAAGGTTAACATTGAATACATCAGCTCAGACGGAGGAGACTGAACACTGATGTATGCTGTCCTGCCCTCTTTTTCCACCAATGGCTAGATATGATGTCTCCGCGATAGGTGTTGGTGAGTTCCTGGTGTATATGAAGGTTACTCTCCTGCTTGTCTGGCTGAAAGTATTCCTCTTCCTTCCTGGATGGCCCCAGCTTGGGCACTCCCAAAGACTTGGCCCCCCAGAAGTGGTGATTCCCTGGAGAGTAACACCCACTGGCAGAGGCATGAAGCTTCAAGGCTGGTTCTCTTACAAACTGCATTTTGGGGGCCAGAGACATGTTGTTCATATAAAGGTCAAGAAGAATTTTTTGTCCAAAAACTTCCCGTGTTCACCTACGCAGACAAGGGTGTTCTCCTGCAAGACCAACCTTTTGTCCAGGATGACTGTTATTACAGTGGTTACGTGGAGGGGGACCCAGAGTCTCTGGTTTCCCTCAGTAACTGCTTCGGGGGCTTTCAAGGAATGTTACAGACAAATGACATTGTTTATGAAATTGAACCCAAAAGGTTTTCTACTGCATTTGAGCATCTAATATATAAGCTAGACAATAAGGACACAATTTTTCATACTTTCGATGTGGGTTAACAGATGAGAAAATAGCAGGACAATTGAAGATTCAAGAAAGCATTAATTCCACTTTGATGCAAAGTGCCTATACAGGCTGGTGGACCCACCACTATTTTCTTGAAGTGGCAGTGGTCATAGATTACAGTCGATATCTTCATCATAAAGTAATGCTTCGCTTGTGGAGAAAGAAGTGTTCCTTGTTTTAAATGGAGTAAGTGACCTTATGAAACCACTGGATCTTGAGGTATTTTTCAAGGGAATGGAGATATGGACTAAAAAAGCCTTATTGCAATAGGATTGGAAAGACCTTGGACAACTTTTGCAAATGGAAGCAAAAGGGCTTCGATAAACGTGTGCCCCACGATGTGGTACATATTTTTGTAAAAAAGAATTTGGTGAAACTCTTGGCTTAGCCTTTGTTGGACAGTGTGTCAACGTCAATTTAGTGTGGAATTGAGACTTTCCACGATCAACGAATTTTTTTTATCATATATTGTGACTCATGAGATGGGTCATAATTTGGGTATGATCATGATACCCAAAATATGTAAATGTGGAGCATCAAGTGCATATTGTTTCCATCTGTAGCATTAACAACTAAATTCAGCAACTGCAGCTATGCTGATTATTGGAACTTGGTCGTAGAAGACCTGTTTGTACAATACACCAAATCCACATACAGTCATCAGGGAGACACGCTGTGGAAACAGTGTGGTTGAAGAAGGAGAAGAGTGTGACTGTGGATCCTTAAGACGTGTAACACTGATCCCTGTTGTCAGTTAAACTGCACTATGACAGCTGGTATCAACTGTGCTTTTGGGCTTTGTTGCCATAACTGCATGTTCAGCCAATCAGGCACCGTGTGTAGGAAGTAGCAAATGAATGTGATCTTCCAGAGTGGTGCAATGGGACATCCAATCAGTGTCCAGATGATGTGTACGTGCAGGATGGGGCCTCCTGCACAGGCGGTGGTTACTGCTATGGAAAGAGATGCAATGAGCGCGATGAACACTGTAGGCAAATCTTTGGCAAAGAGGCCAAGGATGCAGACATGAGTTGCTACAGGCAGTAAATACCCGAGGTGACCGTTTTGGTAACTGTGGTATCACAGAAACCTCATACATAAGATGCAGCATGGCAGACAGCCTGTGTGGGAGGATTCAGTGTGAGAACGTCAAAGAAATTCCTAATGAGCGATCATATACTCTGCATTGGACTAAATTCGAAAATAACACTTGCTGGGGTACAGACTACCACCTCGGGATAAGAATAGCTGATATTGGTGCAGTGAAAGATGGTACAAAGTGTGGTCCCGAAAACATCTGCATCAGAAGGAGGTGTGTCTCTTATTCCACTGTTCCACGTAACTGCTCACCTCAGCTCTGCTCTTTGAGGGGAGTCTGCAACAACAGACAGCACTGCCACTGCAACTACGGGTGGGGCCCTCCCGTCTGCCAGGAAAAAGGCAGAGGAGGCAGTGTGGACAGTGGCCCAGCCCCTGAGCCCCAAACAGAAGAAAGGGTGGAAAAGAGGAACCTGCTAACATATTTCTGATTCCTCTTTTGTTTCTAATACATGTCTGTTGCTTTTGCTTTGGCTGTTCACGAGACCAAAAAAGAAAGATGAAAAAGAAGAGGCTGTTCCACCAACAGCTCTGTTCCACCAAAATCTGAGAAAACTACCCAAAACCTACCTAAAAACTAGACATGTTACGGCTTCACTTAGGATGTAAGCACAGAATATTCTAACTTTACCTAAGGAAGAAACACAGAATGTGCCTACTGAAAAAACAACAAACAAGGAAAAACCAATAGCTCCTATTTCAAGAGACTGCCAAAGCCTAGTGATCTTTCCCAAGGATTAGATTGTAATCTCCTGGAAGTAACAATGTTATAACATGTGTCCTAGATCATTGGCAGAAAATTCCAACTTTTTCTAATCATTTGGGACCATAAACAACCAGTAAACAAAATTTACTAATCCCTAGCCTATTTCTACTTTCCATTATTTTAAGCGATTTTAAGTGGTCAATTTTTATGGAATTATTCTCTGTGTGTGTCTGGAGCAGAGACAGTCTGTGGATGGTGTTCGTGTGTGTGTCTGATTTACTGTCCTCTATCCCACATGCCCTTCCTCCTTGTACTCTGGCCTTGTCACACAAGGACTGGTAACCTACAGATTACATGTCTTATATGCCAATCCTCTCCTGTTCCTTTCTGCCAATGGCAGGAACTAGAGAAAGAGTTGAAACCCGGGGAAAATTTGATTTGTGTTCATGTCAGAATTGTCTCATTAACAGCTTTCGCCTTAGCAGCAACCATAATTTCTGCTATATACATATTTGGTTACACTCAGAACCAACAAGACTATAAGTCTCAGCCATACTGGCACTGCTACCAAGCATTGTAGCCTCCCAGTTTTGAGTCCCAGGTCTAAATGTTCTCCAAATCCCTGAGTTTCCCATACCAGGTGGGCTAACCCTTTCCTCGGGGATCACATACTAGAGCCACAGGACCTTCTGCAATGATTCCAAGAACACTACCTCTTCCCTTTGATTTTAAAGGGGCATTTAATTTTATGTTTAATTTTGGCTATTCTACTTCAGTTTAAGATTCTCCATTTGGTCTGAAATACTCAGTTTTATTCTATGCCTTCACTGATATTCAGGGTGGCCTTTTCTCCAGCTAGTATTGGTCAAAATGTGCTTGACTCCCAGTAGCCAATGAGAGTTTTGCCCTTTTGTAATAAATTTCCCTGTGGCCTGGAAGTGTTTCAAGTCTGCCCATACCATACTCTCCTTGTTCTAAGTGGGTAGTTACTCCTTAGCACATGTGCATAGCCTTCTAGACACATGCTGACGACTCGGGTCCCAGGAGGAATTTTCTTAGCTGTGCCCTTCTTTGGTCCCGTTGTTACACTGCTGGGGAACTGCCATTATGTTTGTTGCTATTAGATTCATAAAGCTGGCAGTCCACTTGCAAATGCTGGACACCAAAACCTCCACTATTTGAAACAATGAAAGAAAGCTGCCAGTGCCAGTTGCTCAGTCATGTCTGACTCTTTGGGACTCCATGGACTGTAGCCTGCCACACTACTCTGTCCATGGGGTTTCCCAGGCAAGAATACTGGAGTGGGTAGCCATTTACTTCAGGGGATCTTCCTGACCCAGGGATCGAACCTGGATTTCCTGCATTGCAGGCAGATTTTTTACCCTCTGAGCACCGTAGCAGATATTTAAACATGAAAAAATTACTAAGAAACTTACGTGGGATGTGTCATTTTAAGTAAAACTATAAATGAATAGTATCAATTTATAAAAAGTAAACATCTGATTAACACGATGAAATTAATAACAAATGGATTGTTTTCCCTACATTTTACCCACAGACAGCAGTCCTCAAAGGTAAGCTGCTGAGTGTTAAACCTTAAGGAACAGACCTCAGTTATTCACAAGCAGAAATTACTTTACAGGATAAAACTAAAGAATAAGGTATTTAACTAATATTATGCATCCAGTAAAACTCTGCACAAAAACAATACAAGAAAGAAATACCGACTTCATGTACAGAGATCGAACAAAAATCACAAATAACAAGTATATCAAATTCAGCAAAAATGAGAAAATAACATCTTCAGCAGAAGGAAGAAAATAACATTTTCACAAAGTAGGGTTTATTTCTGTAAACGCAAGCGTAGTTTATATAATTTCTTACTGGATATTAAAAACATAAAACATATGCTCATCGCAGCACATACAGAAAAAGCCTTAAATAACATTTAAACTCTTTTGACAATGAAAAGTACTTCATAGCCAGGTAGGAATAAAAGCAAGCTTTCCTAACCTAATAATAAATATCATTGAAAATTAATCATTGAACATTCTTTAAAATGAAGTTCCCAGTGAAACTGGGAATAAATCAGTGTTCTTCTTTGTCACCACTTACATTAACTTTTACATTCTTATTGAGTATAGTTTTTTACAATCTATTAGTTTCAGCTGCACAGCAAAGTGAATCTCACTATTTATATTAACTTTTTATCTCAGGACCCAGAACAATTAGATTGAGAGTCAAAAACTATAGAACTGAAAAACAAACATAAAAACTGCCATTAAATGTAGCTTACAGGAATTTCTACATATAAAATCCTACTATAAAAATTCTAAAAGCTACACTTGATCTTAGCCAAAAGGCCGAGAAGCGATTAAAAAACTGGAAATAGAACAGCCTTATGATCCAGCAATCCCACTGCTGGGCATACACACTGAGGAAACCAGAAGGGAAAGAGACACGTGTACCCCAATGTTCATCACAGCACTGTTTATAATAGCCAGGACATGGAAGCAACCTAGATGTCCATCAGCAGATGAATGGATAAGAAAGCTGTGGTACATATACACAATGGAGTATTACTCAGCCATTAAAAAGAATACATTTGAATCAGTTCTAATGAGGTGGATGAAACTGGAGCCTATTATACAGAGTGAAGTAAGCCAGAAGGAAAAACACCAATACAGTATACTAACGCATGTATATGGAATTTAGAAAGATGGTAACGATAACCCTGTATACGAGACAGCAAAAGAGACACTGATGTATAGAACAGTATTATGGACTCTGTGGGAGAGGGAGAGGGTGGGAAGATTTGGGAGAATGGCATTGAAACATGTGAAACGCCATGTATGAAACGAGATGCCAGTCCAGTTTCAATGCACGATGCTGGATGCTTGGGGCTGGTGCACTGGGACGACCCAGAGGGATGGTGTGGAGCGGGAGGAGGGAGGAGGGTTCAGGATGGGGAACACATGTACACTAATTAAATAATTTTCTATTAAAGAAATAAAATATAAAAAAAGAAAAACAGAAAGAAAAAAAAAGAAAAGAAAAGAAATGAAAAAAAAAAAAGAAAGAAAGAAGAGCCAAGGTGTCCCATGTGCGTGTGTGCTCAGTTGTGTGTGACTCTTTGGGACCCCATGGACCGTAGCC
>NW_020191267.1:0-35358 GCF_002263795.3 Bos taurus
ATGCACTGATCACTTGGCTATCATGCACTGAACACGTGGCTGATCATACACTGATCAGGAAACCGCACACATGCACTGATCACGTGGCTGATCATACAGTGATCACGTGGCTGATCATGCAATGATTACGTGGTTGATCTAGCACTGATCTCGTAGCTATCATGCACTGATCACATGGCTATCATGCACTGATCACGTGACTGATTATTCACTGAATGCGTAGCTGTCATGCACTGATCACATGACTACGCATGCCATGATCACGTGACTGATCATGCACTGATCAGGTGGCTATCATGCACTGATCACGTGCTAATCATACATTGATCACGTAACTAACCATGCACTGATCACTTGACAATCTTGCACTGATCACCTGGCTGATCACGCACTGATCACGTAGTTATCATGCACTGATCACATGACTGCGCATGAACTGATCACGTGGATATCATACACTGATCAAGTGACAGATCATGCCCTGATCAGTTGACTGATCATGCACTGATCACGTGGCTATCATGCACTGATCACGTGCCTGATCATGCACTAATCAGGTTGTGGATCATGCACTGATCACGTGGCTGATAATACAGTGATCACGTGGCTGATCATGCACTGATCACGTGGATGATCATACACGGATCACATGACAGAACATGCACTGATCACGTGCCTGACCATGAACTGATGACGTGGCTGATCATGCACTGATCATGAAGCTGATAATACACTGATCATGTGTCTGATCGTACACTTATCACGTGGCTTATTATGCTCTAATCACGTTGCTTATCATGCACTGATCAGGTTGCTATCATGCACTGATCACGTGGATTATCATACACTAATCAAGTGACTGCACATGCACTGATCACGTGACGGATCATGCACTGATCACGTGGCTATCATGCACTGTTCACGTGTCTATCATGCACTGATCACGTGACTGCACATGCATTGATCAAGTAATTGTAGCAATGCTCACGTGGCTATCATGCACTGCTGATGTGACTGAGCATGTACTGATCACGTAGCTATTATGCATTGATCACTTGGCTATCATGCACTGAACACGTGGCTGATCATACACTGATCACGTGACTGCACATACACAGATCACGTGGCTCATCATACAGTGATCACGTGGCTGATCATGTACTGATTACGTGGCTGATTATGCACTGATCTCGTAGCAATCATGCACTGATCACATGGCTATCATGCACTGATCCCGTGGCTGATCATGCACTGATCACGTGACTGATCATGCACTGATCTGGTGGCTATCATGCATTGATCACGTGGTTGATCTTACACTGATCACGTGACTGATCATGCACTGATCACGTGGCTATCATGCACTGATCCCTTGGCTATCATGCACTGAACACGTGGCTGATCATACACTGATCAGGAAACCGCACATGCACTGATCACGTGGCTGATCATACAGTGATCACGTGGCTGATTATGCAATGAATACATGGTTGATCTAGCACTGATCTCGTAGCTATCATGCACTGATCACATGGCTATCATGCACTGATCACGTGGCTGATTATTCACTGAATGCGTAGCTGTCATGCACTGATCACATGACTACGCATGCCATGATCACGTGACTGATCATGCACTGATCAGGTGGCTATCATGCACTGATCACGTGCTAATCATACATTGATCACGTAACTAACCATGCACTGATCACTTGACAATCTTCACTGATCACGTGGCTGATCACGCACTGATCACGTAGTTATCATGCACTGATCACATGACTGCGCATGAACTGATCACGTGGGATATCATACACTGATCAAGTGACAGATCATGCCCTGATCAGTTGACTGATCATGCACTGATCACGTGGCTATCATGCACTGATCACGTGCCCTGATTCATGCACTAATCAGGGTTGTGGATCATGCACTGATCACGTGGCTGATAATACAGTGATCACGTGGCTATCATGCACTGATTACGTGGATGATCATACACGGATCACATGACAGAACATGCACTGATTCACGTGCCTGACCATGGAACTGATGACGTGCGTGATCATGCACTGATCATGAAGCTGATAATACACTGATCATGTGTCTGATCGTACACTTATCACGTGGCTTATTATGCTCTAATCACGTTGCTTATCATGCACTGATCAGGTTGCTATCATGCACTGATCACGTGATTATCATACACTAATCAAGTGACTGCACATGCACTGATCACGTGACGCATCATGCACTGATCACGTGGCTATCATGCACTGTTCACGTTGTCTATCATGCACTGATCACGTGACTGCACATGCATTGATCAAGTAATTGTAGGCAATGCTCACGTGGCTATCATGCACTGCTGATGTGACTGAGATGTACTGATCACGTAGCTATTATGCATTGATCACTTGGCTATCATGCCACTGAACACGTGGCTGATCATACACTGATCACGTGACTGCACATACACAGATCACGTGGTCATCATACAGTGATCACGTGGCTGATCATGTACTGATTACGTGGCTGATTATGCACTGATCTCGTAGCAATCATGCACTGATCACATGGCTATCATGCACTGATCCCGTGGGCTGATCATGCACTGATCACGTGACTGATCATGCACTGATCTGGTGGCTATCATGCATTGATCACGTGGTTGATCTTACACTGATCACGTGACTGATCATGCACTGATCACGTGGCTATCATGCACTGATCACTTGGCTATCATGCACTGAGCACGTGGCATCATGCACTGATCTCGTGGCTGATCACAAATTAATCACCTGACTGCTCATGCACTGATCACGTTACTGATCATGCACTGATCACGTGGCTATCATGCACTGTTCACGTGTCTATCATGCAGTGATCACGTGACTGCACATGCACTGATCACGTAATTGTAGGCAATGATCACGTGGCTATCATGCACTGCTCATGTGACTGAGCATGCACTGATCACGTAGCTATCATGCATTGATCACTTGGCTATCATGCACTGAACACGTGGCTGATCATACACTGATCAGGTAACCGCACATGCACTGATCACGTGGCTGATCATACAGTGATCCCGTGGCTGATCATGCACTGATTACGTGATTGATCTAGCACTGATCTCGTAGCTATCATGCACTGATCACATGGCTACCATGCACTGATCCCGTGGCGTATAATGCACTGGTCACGTGACTGATCATGCACTGGTCACCTGGCTATCATGCACTGATCACGTGGATGATCATACACTGATCACGTGACTGATCACGCACTGATCACCTGCCTGATCATGCACTGATCATGTGACTGTGCATGCACTCATCACGTGTCTGATTATGCACTGATCACGTGGCTGATCATGCAGTGATAACCTGGCTATCATAAACTGATCATGTGACTGTTCATGCACTCTTCACTGGCCTGATCATGCACTGATCACAAACATGATCATGCACTGATCATTTGGCTGATCATACACTGATTACGTGACTTCGCATGCACTGATCACGTGACTGATCATGCACTGATCACCTGGCTATCATGCACTGATGGCGTGTCTATCAAGCACTAATCACGTGACTGCACATGAACTGATCACTTACCTGTTCATGCACTGATTACGTGGCTATCATGCACTGATCACGTGGCTGATCAGGCACTGATCACATGACTGATTATTCCCTGATCGAGTAGCTATAATGCACTGATCACATGTCTGAGCATGCCATGATCATCTGACTGATCATGCACTGATCACGTGGCTATCATTCACTGATCACGTGGCTGATCATGCACTGATCACGTGACTGATTATGCACTAATCACGAGGCTATCATGCACTGATCACATGACTCCCCAAGCCATGATCACGTGACTGATCATGCACTCATCAAGTGGCTATCATGCACTGATCATGGGGCTAATCATACATTGATCACCTAAATATTCATGCACTGATCACAGGCCAATCTAACACTGATCACGTGGCTGATAAGGCAATGATAACTTAGCTATCATGCAATGATCACATGACTGAGTAAGAAGTGATCACGTGGATATCATACACTGGACATGTGACAGATCATGCACTGATCACGGGACTGATCATGCACTGATCACGTGGCTATCATGCACTGTTCACGTGTCTATATGCACTGATCACGTGACTGCATATGCACTGATCACGTAATTGTAGGCAATGATCACGTGGCTATCATGCACTGCTCATGTGACTGAGCATGCACTGATCACGTAGCTATCATGCACTGATCACTTGGCTATCATGCACTGAACACGTGGCTGATCATACACTGATCAGGAAACCGCACATGCACTGATCACGTGGCTGATAATACAGTGATCACGTGGCTGATTATGCAATGAATACGTGGTTGATCTAGCACTGATCTCGTAGCTATCATGCACTGATCACATGGCTATCATGCACTGATCACGTGAATGATTATTCAATGAATGCGTAGCTGTCATGCACTGATCACATGACTACGCATGCCATGATCACGTGACTGATCATGCACTGATCAGGTGGCTATCATGCACTGATCACGTGCTAATCATACATTGATCACGTAACTAACCATGCACTGATCACTAGACAATCTTGCACTGATCACGTGGCTGATTATACACTGATCACGTGACTGATCACGCACTGATCACCTGCCTGATCATGCACTGATCATGTGACTGTGCATGCACTCATCACGTGTCTGATTATGCACTGATCACGTGGCTGATCATGCAGTGATAACCTGGCTATCATAAACTGATCATGTGACTGTTCATGCACTCTTCACTGGCCTGATCATGCACTGATCACAAACATGATCATGCACTGATCATTTGGCTGATCATACACTGATTACGTGACTTCGCATGCACTGATCACGTGACTGATCATGCACTGATCACCTGGCTATCATGCACTGATGACATGTCTATCAAGCACTAATCACGTGATTGCACATGAACTGATCACTTACCTGTTCATGCACTGATTACGTGGCTATCATGCACTGATCACGTGGCTGATCAGGCACTGATCACATGACTGATTATTCCCTGATCGAGTAGCTATAATGCACTGATCACATGTCTGAGCATGCCATGATCATCTGACTGATCATGCACTGATCACGTGGCTATCATGCACTGATCACGTGGCTGATCATGCACTGATCACGTGACTGATTATGCACTAATCACGAGGCTATCATGCACTGATCACATGACTCCCCAAGCCATGATCACGTGACTGATCATGCACTGATCAAGTGGCTATCATGCACTGATCATGGGGCTAATCATACATTGATCCCCTAAATATTCATACACTGATCGCAGGCCAATCTAACACTGATCACGTGGCTGATAAGGCAATGATAACTTAGCTATCATGCAATAATCACATGACTGAGTAAGAAGTGATCACGTGGATATCATACACTGGACATGTGACAGATCATGCACTGATCACGGGACTGATCATGCACTGATCACGTGGCTATCATGCACTGTTCACGTGTCTATATGCACTGATCATGTGACTGCATATGCACTGATCACGTAATTGTAGGCAATGATCACGTGGCTATCATGCACTGCTCATGTTACTGAGCATGCACTGATCACGTAGCTATCATGCACTGATCACTTGGCTATCATGCACTGAACACGTGGCTGATCATACACTGATCAGGAAACCGCACATGCACTGATCACGTGGCTGATCATACAGTGATCACGTGGCTGATCATGCAATGATTACGTGGTTGATCTAGCACTGATCTCGTAGCTATCATGCACTGATCACATGGCTATCATGCACTGATCACGTGACTGATTATTCACTGAATGCGTAGCTGTCATGCACTGATCACATGACTACGCATGCCATGATCACGTGACTGATCATGCACTGATCAGGTGGCTATCATGCACTGATCACGTGCTAATCATACATTGATCACGTAACTAACCATGCACTGATCACTTGACAATCTTGCACTGATCTCCTGGCTGATCACGGACTGATCACGTAGTTATCATGCACTGATCACATGACTGCGCATAAACTGATCACGTGGATATCATACACTGATCAAGTGACAGATCATGCCCTGATCAGTTGACTGATCATGCACTGATCACGTGGCTATCATGCACTGATCACGTGCCTGATCATGCACTAATCAGGTTGTGGATCATGCACTGATCACGTGGCTGATAATACAGTGATCACGTGGCTGATCATGCACTGATCACGTGGATGATCATACACGGATCACATGACAGAACATGCACTGATCACGTGCCTGACCATGAACTGATGACGTGGCTGATCATGCACTGATCATGAAGCTGATAATACACTGATCATGTGTCTGATCGTACACTTATCACGTGGCTTATTATGCTCTAATCACGTTGCTTATCATGCACTGATCAGGTTGCTATCATGCACTGATCACGTGGATTATCATACACTAATCAAGTGACTGCACATGCACTGATCACGTGACGGATCATGCACTGATCACGTGGCTATCATGCACTGTTCACGTGTCTATCATGCACTGATCACGTGACTGCACATGCATTGATCAAGTAATTGTAGGCAATGCTCACGTGGCTATCATGCACTGCTGATGTGACTGAGCATGTACTGATCACGTAGCTATTATGCATTGATCACTTGGCTATCATGCACTGAACACGTGGCTGATCATACACTGATCACGTGACTGCACATACACAGATCACGTGGCTCATCATACAGTGATCACGTGGCTGATCATGTACTGATTACGTGGCTGATTATGCACTGATCTCGTAGCAATCATGCACTGATCACATGGCTATCATGCACTGATCCCGTGGCTGATCATGCACTGATCACGTGACTGATCATGCACTGATCTGGTGGCTATCATGCATTGATCACGTGGTTGATCTTACACTGATCACGTGACTGATCATGCACTGATCACGTGGCTATCATGCACTGATCCCTTGGCTATCATGCACTGAACACGTGGCTGATCATACACTGATCAGGAAACCGCACATGCACTGATCACGTGGCTCATCATACAGTGATCACGTGGCTGATCATGCAATGAATACATGGTTGATCTAGCACTGATCTCGTAGCTATCATGCACTGATCACATGGCTATCATGCACTGATCACGTGGCTGATTATTCACTGAATGCGTAGCTGTCATGCACTGATCACATGACTACGCATGCCATGATCACGTGACTGATCATGCACTGATCAGGTGGCTATCATGCACTGATCACGTGCTAATCATACATTGATCACGTAACTAACCATGCACTGATCACTTGACAATCTTGCACTGATCACGTGGCTGATCACGCACTGATCACGTAGTTATCATGCACTGATCACATGACTGCGCATGAACTGATCACGTGGATATCATACACTGATCAAGTGACAGATCATGCCCTGATCAGTTGACTGATCATGCACTGATCACGTGGCTATCATGCACTGATCACGTGCCTGATCATGCACTAATCAGGTTGTGGATCATGCACTGATCACGTGGCTGATAATACAGTGATCACGTGGCTGATCATGCACTGATCACGTGGATGATCATACACGGATCACATGACAGAACATGCACTGATCACGTGCCTGACCATGAACTGATGACGTGGCTGATCATGCACTGATCATGAAGCTGATAATACACTGATCACGTGTCTGATCGTACACTTATCACGTGGCTTATTATGCTCTAATCACGTTGCTTATCATGCACTGATCAGGTTGCTATCATGCACTGATCACGTGGATTATCATACACTAATCAAGTGACTGCACATGCACTGATCACGTGACGGATCATGCACTGATCACGTGGCTATCATGCACTGTTCACGTGTCTATCATGCACTGATCACGTGACTGCACATGCATTGATCAAGTAATTGTAGGCAATGCTCACGTGGCTATCATGCACTGCTGATGTGACTGAGCATGTACTGATCACGTAGCTATTATGCATTGATCACTTGGCTATCATGCACTGAACACGTGGCTGATCATACACTGATCACGTGACTGCACATACACAGATCACGTGGCTCATCATACAGTGATCACGTGGCTGATCATGTACTGATTACGTGGCTGATTATGCACTGATCTCGTAGCAATCATGCACTGATCACATGGCTATCATGCACTGATCCCGTGGCTGATCATGCACTGATCACGTGACTGATCATGCACTGATCTGGTGGCTATCATGCATTGATCACGTGGTTGATCTTACACTGATCACGTGACTGATCATGCACTGATCACGTGGCTATCATGCACTGATCACTTGGCTATCATGCACTGAACACGTGGCTGATCATACACTGATCAGGAAACCGCACATGCACTGATCACGTGGCTGATCATACAGTGATCACGTGGCTGATCATGCAATGAATACGTGGTTGATCTAGCACTGATCTCGTAGCTATCATGCACTGATCACATGGCTATCATGCACTGATCACGTGGCTGATTATTCACTGAATGCGTAGCTGTCATGCACTGATCACATGACTACGCATGCCATGATCACGTGACTGATCATGCACTGATCAGGTGGCTATCATGCACTGATCACGTGCTAATCATACATTGATCACGTAACTAACCATGCACTGATCACTTGACAATCTTGCACTGATCACGTGGCTGATCACGCACTGATCACGTAGTTATCATGCACTGATCACATGACTGCGCATGAACTGATCACGTGGATATCATACACTGATCAAGTGACAGATCATGCCCTGATCAGTTGACTGATCATGCACTGATCACGTGGCTATCATGCACTGATCACGTGCCTGATCATGCACTAATCAGGTTGTGGATCATGCACTGATCACGTGGCTGATAATACAGTGATCACGTGGCTGATCATGCACTGATCACGTGGATGATCATACACGGCTCACATGACAGAACATGCACTGATCACGTGCCTGACCATGAACTGATGACGTGGCTGATCATGCACTGATCATGAAGCTGATAATACACTGATCACGTGTCTGATCGTACACTTATCACGTGGCTTATTATGCTCTAATCACGTTGCTTATCATGCACTGATCAGGTTGCTATCATGCACTGATCACGTTGATTATCATACACTGATCACGTGGCTGATCATGCACTGATCACGTGACTGATTATGCACTAATCACGAGGCTACCATGCACTGATCACATGTCTGAGCATGCCATGATCATCTGACTGATCATGCACTGATCACGTGGCTATCATGCACTGATCACGTGGCTGATCATGCACTGATCACGTGACTGATTATGCACTAATCACGAGGCTATCATGCACTGATCACATGACTCCCCAAGCCATGATCACGTGACTGATCATGCACTCATCAAGTGGCTATCATGCACTGATCATGGGGCTAATCATACATTGATCACCTAAATATTCATGCACTGATCACAGGCCAATCTAACACTGATCACGTGGCTGATAAGGCAATGATAACTTGGCTATCATGCAATGATCACATGACTGAGTAAGAAGTGATCACGTGGATATCATACACTGGACATGTGACAGATCATGCACTGATCACGGGACTGATCATGACCTGATCACATGGCTATCATGCACTGTTCACGTGTCTATATGCACTGATCACGTGACTGCATATGCACTGATCACGTAATTGTAGGCAATGATCACGTGGCTATCATGCACTGCTCATGTGACTGAGCATGCACTAATCAGGTTGTGGATCATGCACTGATCACGTGGCTGATAATACAGTGATCACGTGGCTGATCATGCACTGATCACGTTGATGATCATACACGGATCACATGACAGAACATGCACTGATCACGTGCCTGACCATGAACTGATGACGTGGCTGATCATGCACTGATCATGAAGCTGATAATACACTGATCACGTGTCTGATCGTACACTTATCACGTGGCTTATTATGCTCTAATCACGTTGCTTATCATGCACTGATCAGGTTACTATCATGCACTGATCACGTGGATTATCATACACTAATCAAGTGACTGCACATGCACTGATCACGTGACGGATCATGCACTGATCACGTGGCTATCATGCACTGTTCACGTGTCTATCATGCACTGATCACGTGACTGCACATGCATTGATCAAGTAATTGTAGGCAATGCTCACGTGGCTATCATGCACTGCTGATGTGACTGAGCATGTACTGATCACGTAGCTATTATGCATTGATCACTTGGCTATCATGCACTGAACACGTGGCTGATCATACACTGATCACGTGACTGCACATACACAGATCACGTGGCTCATCATACAGTGATCACGTGGCTGATCATGTACTGATTACGTGGCTGATTATGCACTGATCTCGTAGCAATCATGCACTGATCACATGGCTATCATGCACTGATCCCGTGGCTGATCATGCACTGATCACGTGACTGATCATGCACTGATCTGGTGGCTATCATGCATTGATCACGTGGTTGATCTTACACTGATCACGTGACTGATCATGCACTGATCACGTGGCTATCATGCACTGATCACTTGGCTATCATGCACTGAGCACGTGGCTATCATGCACTGATCTCGTGGCTGATCACACACTAATCACGTGACTGCTCATGCACTGATCACGTTACTGATCATGCACTGATCACGTGGCTATCATGCACTGTTCACGTGTCTATCATGCAGTGATCACGTGACTGCACATGCACTGATCACGTAATTGTAGGCAATGATCACGTGGCTATCATGCACTGCTCATGTGACTGAGCATGCACTGATCACGTCGCTATCATGCATTGATCACTTGGCTATCATGCACTGAACACGTGGCTGATCATACACTGATCAGGTAACCGCACATGCACTGATCACGTGGCTGATCATACAGTGATCCCGTGGCTGATCATGCACTGATTACGTGATTGATCTAGCACTGATCTCGTAGCTATCATGCACTGATCACATGGCTACCATGCACTGATCCCGTGGCGTATAATGCACTGGTCACGTGACTGATCATGCACTGGTCACCTGGCTATCATGCACTGATCACGTGGATGATCATACACTGATCACGTGACTGATCACGCACTGATCACCTGCCTGATCATGCACTGATCATGTGACTGTGCATGCACTCATCACGTGTCTGATTATGCACTGATCACGTGGCTGATCATGCAGTGATAACCTGGCTATCATAAACTGATCATGTGACTGTTCATGCACTCTTCACTGGCCTGATCATGCACTGATCACAAACATGATCATGCACTGATCATTTGGCTGATCATACACTGATTACGTGACTTCGCATGCACTGATCACGTGACTGATCATGCACTGATCACCTGGCTATCATGCACTGATGGCGTGTCTATCAAGCACTAATCACGTGATTGCACATGAACTGATCACTTACCTGTTCATGCACTGATTACGTGGCTATCATGCACTGATCACGTGGCTGATCAGGCACTGATCACATGACTGATTATTCCCTGATCGAGTAGCTATAATGCACTGATCACATGTCTGAGCATGCCATGATCATCTGACTGATCATGCACTGATCACGTGGCTATCATGCACTGATCACGTGGCTGATCATGCACTGATCACGTGAATGATTATGCACTAATCACGAGGCTATCATGCACTGATCACATGACTCCCCAAGCCATGATCACGTGACTGATCATGCACTGATCAAGTGGCTATCATGCACTGATCATGGGGCTAATCATACATTGATCACCTAAATATTCATGCACTGATCACAGGCCAATCTAACACTGATCACGTGGCTGATAAGGCAATGATAACTTAGCTATCATGCAATGATCACATGACTGAGTAAGAAGTGATCACGTGGATATCATACACTGGACATGTGACAGATCATGCACTGATCACGGGACTGATCATGCACTGATCACGTGGCTATCATGCACTGTTCACGTGTCTATATGCACTGATCACGTGACTGCATATGCACTGATCACGTAATTGTAGGCAATGATCACGTGGCTATCATGCACTGCTCATGTGACTGAGCATGCACTGATCACGTCGCTATCATGCATTGATCACTTGGCTATCATGCACTGAACACGTGGCTGATCATACACTGATCAGGTAACCGCACATGCACTGATCACGTGGCTGATCATACAGTGATCCCGTGGCTGATCATGCACTGATTACGTGATTGATCTAGCACTGATCTCGTAGCTATCATGCACTGATCACATGGCTATCATGCACTGATCCCGTGGCGTATAATGCACTGGTCACGTGACTGATCATGCACTGGTCACCTGGCTATCATGCACTGATCACGTGGATGATCATACACTGATCACGTGACTGATCACGCACTGATCACCTGCCTGATCATGCACTGATCATGTGACTGTGCATGCACTCATCACGTGTCTGATTATACACTGATCACGTGGCTGATCATGCAGTGATAACCTGGCTATCATAAACTGATCATGTGACTGTTCATGCACTCTTCACTGGCCTGATCATGCACTGATCACGAACATGATCATGCACTGATCATTTGGCTGATCATACACTGATTACGTGACTTCCCATGCACTGATCACGTGACTGATCATGCACTGATCACCTGGCTATCATGCACTGATCACGTGGCTGATCATGCACTGATCACGTGACTGATTATGCACTAATCACGAGGCTATCATGCACTGATCACATGACTCCCCAAGCCATGATCACGTGACTGATCATGCACTGATCAAGTGGCTATCATGCACTGATCATGGGGCTAATCATACATTGATCACCTAAATATTCATACACTGATCACAGGCCAATCTAACACTGATCACGTGGCTGATAAGGCAATGATAACTTAGCTATCATGCAATGATCACATGACTGAGTAAGAAGTGATCACTTGGATATCATGCACTGAACATGTGGCTGATCATACACTGATCACGTGACTGCACATGCACTGATCTCGTGGCTCATCATACAGTGATCACGTGGCTGATCATGTACTGATTACGTGGCTGATTATGCACTGATCTCGTAGCCATCATGCACTGATCACATGGCTATCATGCACTGATCCCGTGGCTGATCATGCACTGATCACGTGACTGATCATGCACTGATCTGGTGGCTATCATGCATTGATCACGTGGTTGATCTTACACTGATCACGTGACTGATCATGCACTGATCACGTGGCTATCATGCACTGATCACTTGGCTATCATGCACTGAGCACGTGGCTATCATGCACTGATCTCGTGGCTGATCACACACTAATCACGTGACTGCTCATGCACTGATCACGTTACTGATCATGCACTGATCACGTGGCTATCATGCACTGTTCACGTGTCTATCATGCAGTGATCACGTGACTGCACATGCACTGATCACGTAATTGTAGGCAATGATCACGTGGCTATCATGCACTGCTCATGTGACTGAGCATGCACTGATCACGTCGCTATCATGCATTGATCACTTGGCTATCATGCACTGAACACGTGGCTGATCATACACTGATCAGGTAACCGCACATGCACTGATCACGTGGCTGATCATACAGTGATCCCGTGGCTGATCATGCACTGATTACGTGATTGATCTAGCACTGATCTCGTAGCTATCATGCACTGATCACATGGCTATCATGCACTGATCCCGTGGCGTATAATGCACTGGTCACGTGACTGATCATGCACTGGTCACCTGGCTATCATGCACTGATCACGTGGATGATCATACACTGATCACGTGACTGATCACGCACTGATCACCTGCCTGATCATGCACTGATCATGTGACTGTGCATGCACTCATCACGTGTCTGATTATGCACTGATCACGTGGCTGATCATGCAGTGATAACCTGGCTATCATAAACTGATCATGTGACTGTTCATGCACTCTTCACTGGCCTGATCATGCACTGATCACGAACATGATCATGCACTGATCATTTGGCTGATCATACACTGATTACGTGACTTCCCATGCACTGATCACGTGACTGATCATGCACTGATCACCTGGCTATCATGCACTGATGGCGTGTCTATCAAGCACTAATCACGTGATTGCACATGAACTGATCACTTACCTGTTCATGCACTGATTACGTGGCTATCATGCACTGATCACGTGGCTGATCAGGCACTGATCCCATGACTGATTATTCCCTGATCGAGTAGCTATAATGCACTGATCACATGTCTGAGCATGCCATGATCATCTGACTGATCATGCACTGATCACGTGGCTATCATGCACTGATCACGTGGCTGATCATGCACTGATCACGTGACTGATTATGCACTAATCACGAGGCTATCATGCACTGATCACATGACTCCCCAAGCCATGATCACGTGACTGATCATGCACTGATCAAGTGGCTATCATGCACTGATCATGGGGCTAATCATACATTGATCACCTAAATATTCATGCACTGATCACAGGCCAATCTAACACTGATCACGTGGCTGATAAGGCAATGATAACTTGGCTATCATGCAATGATCACATGACTGAGTAAGAAGTGATCACGTGGATATCATACACTGGACATGTGACAGATCATGCACTGATCACGGGACTGATCATGCACTGATCACGTGGCTATCATGCACTGTTCACGTGTCTATATGCACTGATCACGTGACTGCATATGCACTGATCACGTAATTGTAGGCAATGATCACGTGGCTATCATGCACTGCTCATGTGACTGAGCATGCACTGATCACGTAGCTATCATGCACTGATCACTTGGCTATCATGCACTGAACACGTGGCTGATCATACACTGATCAGGAAAACGCACATGCACTGATCACATGGCTGATCATACAGTGATCACGTGGCTGATCATGCAATGAATACATGGTTGATCTAGCACTGATCTCGTAGCTATCATGCACTGATCACATGGCTATCATGCACTGATCACGTGACTGATTATTCACTGAATGCGTAGCTGTCATGCACTGATCACATGACTACGCATGCCATGATCACGTGACTGATCATGCACTGATCAGGTGGCTATCATGCACTGATCACGTGCTAATCATACATTGATCACGTAACTAACCATGCACTGATCACTTGACAATCTTGCACTGATCACGTGGCTGATCACGCACTGATCACGTAGTTATCAATGCACTGATCACATGACTGCGCATGAACTGATCACGAGGATATCATACACTGATCAAGTGACAGATCATGCCCTGATCAGTTGACTGATCATGCACTGATCACGTGGCTATCATGCACTGATCACGTGCCTGATCATGCACTAATCAGGTTGTGGATCATGCACTGATCACGTGGCTGATAATACAGTGATCACGTGGCTGATCATGCACTGATCACGTGGATGATCATACACGGATCACATGACAGAACATGCACTGATCACGTGCCTGACCATGAACTGATGACGTGGCTGATCATGCACTGATCATGAAGCTGATAATACACTGATCACGTGTCTGATCGTACACTTATCACGTGGCTTATTATGCTCTAATCACGTTGCTTATCATGCACTGATCAGGTTGCTATCATGCACTGATCACGTGGATTATCATACACTAATCAAGTGACTGCACATGCACTGATCAACGTGACGGATCATGCACTGATCACGTGGCTATCATGCACTGATCACTTGATTGTGCATGTAATAGTCACGTGGATGATCATGCACTTATCACGTGGCTGATCATGCACTAAACACACGGCAGATCATGATCTGATCACGTGACTTAGCAATGCAGTGATATCGTGTCTGAATGGTGCTGATCATGTGACTAATCAAGAACTGATCACGTGGCTATCATGCACTGATGATGTGCCTCTGGAGGCAATAACCAAAGAGCTGAGTAGGCACGAATCACGCAATCAGCAGGCAATAATCATGGACCTCAGCTGTGATGAATCATGCTGCTCAGCTGGTAATCATCAGGCAGCTGAATAGGCAGGAATCAGACGGCTCAACTGGCAATTTCAAGCAGATGAGCAGGCAGGAATCACGCAGCTCAGTAGGCCGTGATCACGAGACAGAGCACAACTGTTCACGTGGCTGACCGTGCACTGATCACGTGGCTGATCATGCGCTGATAACCTGGCTATCATTCACTGATCACGTGACTGATCATGCACTCTTCACGTGCCTGATCCTGCACAGATAACGTGGGTGATAATGCATTGATGACGAAGCCGATCATACACTGATCACGTGACCGTGCATGCACTGATCACGTGGCTGATCATGCACTGATCACGTGGGGTGATCATGCACTGATCACGTGGCTCATCATACAATGATCCCGTGGCTTGATCATGCACTAATCACGTTGCTTAACATGCACTGATCACATGCCTGATCAGGCACTGATCACGTGCCTGATCATGCACTTATCACGTGACTGATCATGCACTGATCTCGTGACTGATCATGCAGTGATCACCTGGCTATCATGCACTCATCACGTGACTGATCATGCACTGAATACGTGACTGATGATGCACTGATCACGTGGCTATCATGCACTGATCATGTGACTGCGCATGCACTGATCTCGAGTATTATCATACACTGATCACGTGGGCTGATCAGGAAATTACCACGTGACTGAGCATAGAGTGATCACGTGTCTTAATATTGCTGATCATGTTATTGATCATGCGCTAATCACGTGGGTATCATGCACTGATGATCTGACTGCCCATGCACTGATCATGTAACTGTAGGCAATGATCACATGGCTATCATGCAGTGATCATGTGGCTGATCACGCACTGATCATGTGGCTGATCAGGCACTAATCACGTTGCCTGATCCTGCACTGGTCAGGTGGCTATCATGCACTGATTACCTGGCTGATCATGCACTGATCACGAACCTGATCATACACTGATCACGTGACTGCATGCACTGATCCTTTGGCTGATTATTCACTGATCAAGGGGCTGATCATGCACTGATCACGTGGCTGATCATGCACTGATCACGAACCTGATCATACACTCATCACGTGACTGCATGCCACTGATCATTTGGCTGATCATGCACTGATCACGTGGCTGATCACGCACTGATCACGTAGTTATCATGCACTGATCACATGACTGCGCATGAACTGATCACGTTGGATATCATACACTGATCAAGTGACAGATCATGCCCTGATCAGTTGACCTGATCATGCACTGATCACGTGGCTATCATGCACTGATCACGTGGCTGATCATGCACTAATCAGGTTGTTGATCATGCACTGATCACGTGGCTGATAATACAGTGATCACGTGGCTGATCATGCACTGATCACCGTGGATGATCATACACGGATCACATGACAGAACATGCACTGATCACGTGCCTGACCATGAACTGATGACGTGGCTGATCATGCACTGATCATGAAGCTGATAATACACTGATCATGTGTCTGATCGTACACTTATCACGTGGCTTATTATGCTCTAATCACGTTGCTTATCATGCACTGATCAGGTTGCTATCATGCACTGATCACGTGGATTATCATACACTAATCAAGTGACTTGCACATGCACTGATCACGTGACGGATCAATGCACTGATCACGTGGCTATCATGCACGTCACGTGTCCTATCATGCACTGATCACGTGACTGCACATGCATTGATCAAGTAATTGTAGGCAATGCTCACGTGGCTATCATGCACTGCTGATGTGACTGAGCATGTACTGATCACGTAGCTATTATGCATTGATCACTTGGCTATCATGCACTGAACACGTGGCTGATCATACACTGATCACCGTGACTGCACATACACAGATCACGTGGGCTCATCATACAGTGATCACGTGGCTGATCATGTACTGATTACGTGGCTGATAATGCACTGATCTCGTAGCAATCATGCACTGATCACATGGCTATCATGCACTGATCCCCGTGGCTGATCATGCACTGATCACGTGACTGATCATGCACTGATCTGGTGGCTATCATGCATTGATCACGTGGTTTGATCTTACACTGATCACGTGACTGATCATGCCACTGATCACGTGGCTATCATGCACTGATCACTTGGCTATCATGCACTGAGCACGTGGCTATCATGCACTGATCTCGTGGCTGATCACAAACTAATCACGTGACTGCTCATGCACTGATCACGTTACTGATCATGCACTGATCACGTGGCTATCATGCACTGTTCACGTGTCTATCATGCAGTGATCACGTGACTGCACATGCACTGATCACGTAATTGTAGGCAATGATCACGTGGCTATCATGCACTGCTCATGTGACTGAGCATGCACTGATCACGTAGCTATCATGCATTGATCACTTGGCTATCATGCACTGAACACGTGGCTGATCATACACTGATCAGGTAACCGCACATGCACTGATCACGTGGCTGATCATACAGTGATCCCGTGGCTGATCATGCACTGATTACGTGATTGATCTAGCACTGATCTCGTAGCTATCATGCACTGATCACATGGCTACCATGCACTGATCCCGTGGCGTATAATGCACTGGTCACGTGACTGATCATGCACTGGTCACCTGGCTATCATGCACTGATCACGTGGATGATCATACACTGATCACGTGACTGATCACGCACTGATCACCTGCCTGATCATGCACTGATCATGTGACTGTGCATGCACTCATCACGTGTCTGATTATGCACTGATCACGTGGCTGATCATGCAGTGATAACCTGGCTATCATAAACTGATCATGTGACTGTTCATGCACTCTTCACTGGCCTGATCATGCACTGATCACAAACATGATCATGCACTGATCATTTGGCTGATCATACACTGATTACGTGACTTCGCATGCACTGATCACGTGACTGATCATGCACTGATCACCTGGCTATCATGCACTGATGGCGTGTCTATCAAGCACTAATCACGTGATTGCACATGAACTGATCACTTACCTGTTCATGCACTGATTACGTGGCTATCATGCACTGATCACGTGGCTGATCAGGCACTGATCCCATGACTGATTATTCCCTGATCGAGTAGCTATAATGCACTGATCACATGTCTGAGCATGCCATGATCATCTGACTGATCATGCACTGATCACGTGGCTATCATGCACTGATCACGTGGCTGATCATGCACTGATCACGTGACTGATTATGCACTAATCACGAGGCTATCATGCACTGATCACATGACTCCCCAAGCCATGATCACGTGACTGATCATGCACTCATCAAGTGGCTATCATGCACTGATCATGGGGCTAATCATACATTGATCACCTAAATATTCATGCACTGATCACAGGCCAATCTAACACTGATCACGTGGCTGATAAGGCAATGATAACTTAGCTATCATGCAATGATCACATGACTGAGTAAGAAGTGATCACGTGGATATCATACACTGGACATGTGACAGATCATGCACTGATCACGGGACTGATCATGCACTGATCACGTGGCTATCATGCACTGTTCACGTGTCTATATGCACTGATCACGTGACTGCATATGCACTGATCACGTAATTGTAGGCAATGATCACGTGGCTATCAAGCACTGCTCATATGACTGAGCATGCACTGATCACGTAGCTATCATGCACTGATCACTTGGCTATCATGCACTGAACACGTGGCTGATCATACACTGATCAGGAAACCGCACATGCACTGATCACGTGGCTGATCATACAGTGATCACGTGGCTGATTATGCAATGAATACGTGGTTGATCTAGCACTGATCTCGTAGCTATCATGCACTGATCACATGGCTATCATGCACTGATCACGTGAATGATTATTCAATGAATGCTTAGCTGTCATGCACTGATCACATGACTACGCATGCCATGATCACGTGACTGATCATGCACTGATCAGGTGGCTATCATGCACTGATCACGTGCTAATCATACATTGATCACGTAACTAACCATGCACTGATCACTAGACAATCTTGCACTGATCACGTGGCTGATTATACACTGATCACGTGACTGATCACGCACTGATCACCTGCCTGATCATGCACTGATCATGTGACTGTGCATGCACTCATCACGTGTCTGATTATGCACTGATCACGTGGCTGATCATGCAGTGATAACCTGGCTATCATAAACTGATCATGTGACTGTTCATGCACTCTTCACTGGCCTGATCATGCACTGATCACGAACATGATCATGCACTGATCATTTGGCTGATCATACACTGATTACGTGACTTCGCATGCACTGATCACGTGACTGATCATGCACTGATCACCTGGCTATCATGCACTGATGGCGTGTCTATCAAGCACTAATCACGTGATTGCACATGAACTGATCACTTACCTGTTCATGCACTGATTACGTGGCTATCATGCACTGATCACGTGGCTGATCAGGCACTGATCACATGACTGATTATTCCCTGATCGAGTAGCTATAATGCACTGATCACATGTCTGAGCATGCCATGATCATCTGACTGATCATGCACTGATCACGTGGCTATCATGCACTGATCACGTGGCTGATCATGCACTGATCACGTGACTGATTATGCACTAATCACGAGGCTATCATGCACTGATCACATGACTCCCCAAGCCATGATCACGTGACTGATCATGCACTGATCAAGTGGCTATCATGCACTGATCATGGGGCTAATCATACATTGATCCCCTAAATATTCATACACTGATCGCAGGCCAATCTAACACTGATCACGTGGCTGATAAGGCAATGATAACTTAGCTATCATGCAATAATCACATGACTGAGTAAGAAGTGATCACGTGGATATCATACACTGGACATGTGACAGATCATGCACTGATCACGGGACTGATCATGCACTGATCACGTGGCTATCATGCACTGTTCACGTGTCTATATGCACTGATCATGTGACTGCATATGCACTGATCACGTAATTGTAGGCAATGATCACGTGGCTATCATGCACTGCTCATGTTACTGAGCATGCACTGATCACGTAGCTATCATGCACTGATCACTTGGCTATCATGCACTGAACACGTGGCTGATCATACACTGATCAGGAAACCGCACATGCACTGATCACGTGGCTGATCATACAGTGATCACGTGGCTGATCATGCAATGATTACGTGGTTGATCTAGCACTGATCTCGTAGCTATCATGCACTGATCACATGGCTATCATGCACTGATCACGTGACTGATTATTCACTGAATGCGTAGCTGTCATGCACTGATCACATGACTACGCATGCCATGATCACGTGACTGATCATGCACTGATCAGGTGGCTATCATGCACTGATCACGTGCTAATCATACATTGATCACGTAACTAACCATGCACTGATCACTTGACAATCTTGCACTGATCACCTGGCTGATCACGCACTGATCACGTAGTTATCATGCACTGATCACATGACTGCGCATGAACTGATCACGTGGATATCATACACTGATCAAGTGACAGATCATGCCCTGATCAGTTGACTGATCATGCACTGATCACGTGGCTATCATGCACTGATCACGTGCCTGATCATGCACTAATCAGGTTGTGGATCATGCACTGATCACGTGGCTGATAATACAGTGATCACGTGGCTGATCATGCACTGATCACGTGGATGATCATACACGGATCACATGACAGAACATGCACTGATCACGTGCCTGACCATGAACTGATGACGTGGCTGATCATGCACTGATCATGAAGCTGATAATACACTGATCATGTGTCTGATCGTACACTTATCACGTGGCTTATTATGCTCTAATCACGTTGCTTATCATGCACTGATCAGGTTGCTATCATGCACTGATCACGTGGATTATCATACACTAATCAAGTGACTGCACATGCACTGATCACGTGACGGATCATGCACTGATCACGTGGCTATCATGCACTGTTCACGTGTCTATCATGCACTGATCACGTGACTGCACATGCATTGATCAAGTAATTGTAGGCAATGCTCACGTGGCTATCATGCACTGCTGATGTGACTGAGCATGTACTGATCACGTAGCTATTATGCATTGATCACTTGGCTATCATGCACTGAACACGTGGCTGATCATACACTGATCACGTGACTGCACATACACAGATCACGTGGCTCATCATACAGTGATCACGTGGCTGATCATGTACTGATTACGTGGCTGATTATGCACTGATCTCGTAGCAATCATGCACTGATCACATGGCTATCATGCACTGATCCCGTGGCTGATCATGCACTGATCACGTGACTGATCATGCACTGATCTGGTGGCTATCATGCATTGATCACGTGGTTGATCTTACACTGATCACGTGACTGATCATGCACTGATCACGTGGCTATCATGCACTGATCACTTGGCTATCATGCACTGAGCACGTGGCTATCATGCACTGATCTCGTGGCTGATCACACACTAATCACGTGACTGCTCATGCACTGATCACGTTACTGATCATGCACTGATCACGTGGCTATCATGCACTGTTCACGTGTCTATCATGCAGTGATCACGTGACTGCACATGCACTGATCACGTAATTGTAGGCAATGATCACGTGGCTATCATGCACTGCTCATGTGACTGAGCATGCACTGATCACGTAGCTATCATGCATTGATCACTTGGCTATCATGCACTGAACACGTGGCTGATCATACACTGATCAGGTAACCGCACATGCACTGATCACGTGGCTGATCATACAGTGATCCCGTGGCTGATCATGCACTGATTACGTGATTGATCTAGCACTGATCTCGTAGCTATCATGCACTGATCACATGGCTACCATGCACTGATCCCGTGGCGTATAATGCACTGGTCACGTGACTGATCATGCACTGGTCACCTGGCTATCATGCACTGATCACGTGGATGATCATACACTGATCACGTGACTGATCACGCACTGATCACCTGCCTGATCATGCACTGATCATGTGACTGTGCATGCACTCATCACGTGTCTGATTATGCACTGATCACGTGGCTGATCATGCAGTGATAACCTGGCTATCATAAACTGATCATGTGACTGTTCATGCACTCTTCACTGGCCTGATCATGCACTGATCACAAACATGATCATGCACTGATCATTTGGCTGATCATACACTGATTACGTGACTTCGCATGCACTGATCACGTGACTGATCATGCACTGATCACCTGGCTATCATGCACTGATGGCGTGTCTATCAAGCACTAATCACGTGATTGCACATGAACTGATCACTTACCTGTTCATGCACTGATTACGTGGCTATCATGCACTGATCACGTGGCTGATCAGGCACTGATCCCATGACTGATTATTCCCTGATCGAGTAGCTATAATGCACTGATCACATGTCTGAGCATGCCATGATCATCTGACTGATCATGCACTGATCACGTGGCTATCATGCACTGATCACGTGGCTGATCATGCACTGATCACGTGACTGATTATGCACTAATCACGAGGCTATCATGCACTGATCACATGACTCCCCAAGCCATGATCACGTGACTGATCATGCACTCATCAAGTGGCTATCATGCACTGATCATGGGGCTAATCATACATTGATCACCTAAATATTCATGCACTGATCACAGGCCAATCTAACACTGATCACGTGGCTGATAAGGCAATGATAACTTAGCTATCATGCAATGATCACATGACTGAGTAAGAAGTGATCACGTGGATATCATACACTGGACATGTGACAGATCATGCACTGATCACGGGACTGATCATGCACTGATCACGTGGCTATCATGCACTGTTCACGTGTCTATATGCACTGATCACGTGACTGCATATGCACTGATCACGTAATTGTAGGCAATGATCACGTGGCTATCAAGCACTGCTCATATGACTGAGCATGCACTGATCACGTAGCTATCATGCACTGATCACTTGGCTATCATGCACTGAACACGTGGCTGATCATACACTGATCAGGAAACCGCACATGCACTGATCACGTGGCTGATCATACAGTGATCACGTGGCTGATTATGCAATGAATACGTGGTTGATCTAGCACTGATCTCGTAGCTATCATGCACTGATCACATGGCTATCATGCACTGATCACGTGAATGATTATTCAATGAATGCTTAGCTGTCATGCACTGATCACATGACTACGCATGCCATGATCACGTGACTGATCATGCACTGATCAGGTGGCTATCATGCACTGATCACGTGCTAATCATACATTGATCACGTAACTAACCATGCACTGATCACTAGACAATCTTGCACTGATCACGTGGCTGATTATACACTGATCACGTGACTGATCACGCACTGATCACCTGCCTGATCATGCACTGATCATGTGACTGTGCATGCACTCATCACGTGTCTGATTATGCACTGATCACGTGGCTGATCATGCAGTGATAACCTGGCTATCATAAACTGATCATGTGACTGTTCATGCACTCTTCACTGGCCTGATCATGCACTGATCACGAACATGATCATGCACTGATCATTTGGCTGATCATACACTGATTACGTGACTTCGCATGCACTGATCACGTGACTGATCATGCACTGATCACCTGGCTATCATGCACTGATGGCGTGTCTATCAAGCACTAATCACGTGATTGCACATGAACTGATCACTTACCTGTTCATGCACTGATTACGTGGCTATCATGCACTGATCACGTGGCTTATCAGGCACTGATCACATGACTGATTATTCCCTGATCGAGTAGCTATAATGCACTGATCACATGTCTGAGCATGCCATGATCATCTGACTGATCATGCACTGATCACGTGGCTATCATGCACTGATCACGTGGCTGATCATGCACTGATCACGTGACTGATTATGCACTAATCACGAGGCTATCATGCACTGATCACATGACTCCCCAAGCCATGATCACGTGACTGATCATGCACTGATCAAGTGGCTATCATGCACTGATCATGGGGCTAATCATACATTGATCCCCTAAATATTCATACACTGATCGCAGGCCAATCTAACACTGATCACGTGGCTGATAAGGCAATGATAACTTAGCTATCATGCAATAATCACATGACTGAGTAAGAAGTGATCACGTGGATATCATACACTGGACATGTGACAGATCATGCACTGATCACGGGACTGATCATGCACTGATCACGTGGCTATCATGCACTGTTCACGTGTCTATATGCACTGATCATGTGACTGCATATGCACTGATCACGTAATTGTAGGCAATGATCACGTGGCTATCATGCACTGCTCATGTTACTGAGCATGCACTGATCACGTAGCTATCATGCACTGATCACTTGGCTATCATGCACTGAACACGTGGCTGATCATACACTGATCAGGAAACCGCACATGCACTGATCACGTGGCTGATCATACAGTGATCACGTGGCTGATCATGCAATGATTACGTGGTTGATCTAGCACTGATCTCGTAGCTATCATGCACTGATCACATGGCTATCATGCACTGATCACGTGACTGATTATTCACTGAATGCGTAGCTGTCATGCACTGATCACATGACTACGCATGCCATGATCACGTGACTGATCATGCACTGATCAGGTGGCTATCATGCACTGATCACGTGCTAATCATACATTGATCACGTAACTAACCATGCACTGATCACTTGACAATCTTGCACTGATCACCTGGCTGATCACGCACTGATCACGTAGTTATCATGCACTGATCACATGACTGCGCATGAACTGATCACGTGGATATCATACACTGATCAAGTGACAGATCATGCCCTGATCAGTTGACTGATCATGCACTGATCACGTGGCTATCATGCACTGATCACGTGCCTGATCATGCACTAATCAGGTTGTGGATCATGCACTGATCACGTGGCTGATAATACAGTGATCACGTGGCTGATCATGCACTGATCACGTGGATGATCATACACGGATCACATGACAGAACATGCACTGATCACGTGCCTGACCATGAACTGATGACGTGGCTGATCATGCACTGATCATGAAGCTGATAATACACTGATCATGTGTCTGATCGTACACTTATCACGTGGCTTATTATGCTCTAATCACGTTGCTTATCATGCACTGATCAGGTTGCTATCATGCACTGATCACGTGGATTATCATACACTAATCAAGTGACTGCACATGCACTGATCACGTGACGGATCATGCACTGATCACGTGGCTATCATGCACTGTTCACGTGTCTATCATGCACTGATCACGTGACTGCACATGCATTGATCAAGTAATTGTAGGCAATGCTCACGTGGCTATCATGCACTGCTGATGTGACTGAGCATGTACTGATCACGTAGCTATTATGCATTGATCACTTGGCTATCATGCACTGAACACGTGGCTGATCATACACTGATCACGTGACTGCACATACACAGATCACGTGGCTCATCATACAGTGATCACGTGGCTGATCATGTACTGATTACGTGGCTGATTATGCACTGATCTCGTAGCAATCATGCACTGATCACATGGCTATCATGCACTGATCCCGTGGCTGATCATGCACTGATCACGTGACTGATCATGCACTGATCTGGTGGCTATCATGCATTGATCACGTGGTTGATCTTACACTGATCACGTGACTGATCATGCACTGATCACGTGGCTATCATGCACTGATCCCTTGGCTATCATGCACTGAACACGTGGCTGATCATACACTGATCAGGAAACCGCACATGCACTGATCACGTGGCTGATCATACAGTGATCACGTGGCTGATTATGCAATGAATACATGGTTGATCTAGCACTGATCTCGTAGCTATCATGCACTGATCACATGGCTATCATGCACTGATCACGTGGCTGATTATTCACTGAATGCGTAGCTGTCATGCACTGATCACATGACTACGCATGCCATGATCACGTGACTGATCATGCACTGATCAGGTGGCTATCATGCACTGATCACGTGCTAATCATACATTGATCACGTAACTAACCATGCACTGATCACTTGACAATCTTGCACTGATCACGTGGCTGATCACGCACTGATCACGTAGTTATCATGCACTGATCACATGACTGCGCATGAACTGATCACGTGGATATCATACACTGATCAAGTGACAGATCATGCCCTGATCAGTTGACTGATCATGCACTGATCACGTGGCTATCATGCACTGATCACGTGCCTGATCATGCACTAATCAGGTTGTGGATCATGCACTGATCACGTGGCTGATAATACAGTGATCACGTGGCTGATCATGCACTGATCACGTGGATGATCATACACGGATCACATGACAGAACATGCACTGATCACGTGCCTGACCATGAACTGATGACGTGGCTGATCATGCACTGATCATGAAGCTGATAATACACTGATCATGTGTCTGATCGTACACTTATCACGTGGCTTATTATGCTCTAATCACGTTGCTTATCATGCACTGATCAGGTTGCTATCATGCACTGATCACGTGGATTATCATACACTAATCAAGTGACTGCACATGCACTGATCACGTGACGGATCATGCACTGATCACGTGGCTATCATGCACTGTTCACGTGTCTATCATGCACTGATCACGTGACTGCACATGCATTGATCAAGTAATTGTAGGCAATGCTCACGTGGCTATCATGCACTGCTGATGTGACTGAGCATGTACTGATCACGTAGCTATTATGCATTGATCACTTGGCTATCATGCACTGAACACGTGGCTGATCATACACTGATCACGTGACTGCACATACACAGATCACGTGGCTCATCATACAGTGATCACGTGGCTGATCATGTACTGATTACGTGGCTGATTATGCACTGATCTCGTAGCAATCATGCACTGATCACATGGCTATCATGCACTGATCCCGTGGCTGATCATGCACTGATCACGTGACTGATCATGCACTGATCTGGTGGCTATCATGCATTGATCACGTGGTTGATCTTACACTGATCACGTGACTGATCATGCACTGATCACGTGGCTATCATGCACTGATCACTTGGCTATCATGCACTGAGCACGTGGCTATCATGCACTGATCTCGTGGCTGATCACACACTAATCACGTGACTGCTCATGCACTGATCACGTTACTGATCATGCACTGATCACGTGGCTATCATGCACTGTTCACGTGTCTATCATGCAGTGATCACGTGACTGCACGTGCACTGATCACGTAATTGTAGGCAATGATCACGTGGCTATCATGCACTGCTCATGTGACTGAGCATGCACTGATCACGTAGCTATCATGCATTGATCACTTGGCTATCATGCACTGAACACGTGGCTGATCATACACTGATCAGGTAACCGCACATGCACTGATCACGTGGCTGATCATACAGTGATCCCGTGGCTGATCATGCACTGATTACGTGATTGATCTAGCACTGATCTCGTAGCTATCATGCACTGATCACATGGCTACCATGCACTGATCCCGTGGCGTATAATGCACTGGTCACGTGACTGATCATGCACTGGTCACCTGGCTATCATGCACTGATCACGTGGATGATCATACACTGATCACGTGACTGATCACGCACTGATCACCTGCCTGATCATGCACTGATCATGTGACTGTGCATGCACTCATCACGTGTCTGATTATGCACTGATCACGTGGCTGATCATGCAGTGATAACCTGGCTATCATAAACTGATCATGTGACTGTTCATGCACTCTTCACTGGCCTGATCATGCACTGATCACAAACATGATCATGCACTGATCATTTGGCTGATCATACACTGATTACGTGACTTCGCATGCACTGATCACGTGACTGATCATGCACTGATCACCTGGCTATCATGCACTGATGGCGTGTCTATCAAGCACTAATCACGTGATTGCACATGAACTGATCACTTACCTGTTCATGCACTGATTACGTGGCTATCATGCACTGATCACGTGGCTGATCAGGCACTGATCACATGACTGATTATTCCCTGATCGAGTAGCTATAATGCACTGATCACATGTCTGAGCATGCCATGATCATCTGACTGATCATGCACTGATCACGTGGCTATCATGCACTGATCACGTGGCTGATCATGCACTGATCACGTGACTGATTATGCACTAATCACGAGGCTATCATGCACTGATCACATGACTCCCCAAGCCATGATCACGTGACTGATCATGCACTCATCAAGTGGCTATCATGCACTGATCATGGGGCTAATCATACATTGATCACCTAAATATTCATGCACTGATCACAGGCCAATCTAACACTGATCACGTGGCTGATAAGGCAATGATAACTTAGCTATCATGCAATGATCACATGACTGAGTAAGAAGTGATCACGTGGATATCATACACTGGACATGTGACAGATCATGCACTGATCACGGGACTGATCATGCACTGATCACGTGGCTATCATGCACTGTTCACGTGTCTATATGCACTGATCACGTGACTGCATATGCACTGATCACGTAATTGTAGGCAATGATCACGTGGCTATCAAGCACTGCTCATATGACTGAGCATGCACTGATCACGTAGCTATCATGCAGTGATCACTTGGCTATCATGCACTGAACACGTGGCTGATCATACACTGATCAGGAAACCGCACATGCACTGATCACGTGGCTGATCATACAGTGATCACGTGGCTGATTATGCAATGAATACGTGGTTGATCTAGCACTGATCTCGTAGCTATCATGCACTGATCACATGGCTATCATGCACTGATCACGTGAATGATTATTCAATGAATGCTTAGCTGTCATGCACTGATCACATGACTACGCATGCCATGATCACGTGACTGATCATGCACTGATCAGGTGGCTATCATGCACTGATCACGTGCTAATCATACATTGATCACGTAACTAACCATGCACTGATCACTAGACAATCTTGCACTGATCACGTGGCTGATTATACACTGATCACGTGACTGATCACGCACTGATCACCTGCCTGATCATGCACTGATCATGTGACTGTGCATGCACTCATCACGTGTCTGATTATGCACTGATCACGTGGCTGATCATGCAGTGATAACCTGGCTATCATAAACTGATCATGTGACTGTTCATGCACTCTTCACTGGCCTGATCATGCACTGATCACGAACATGATCATGCACTGATCATTTGGCTGATCATACACTGATTACGTGACTTCGCATGCACTGATCACGTGACTGATCATGCACTGATCACCTGGCTATCATGCACTGATGGCGTGTCTATCAAGCACTAATCACGTGATTGCACATGAACTGATCACTTACCTGTTCATGCACTGATTACGTGGCTATCATGCACTGATCACGTGGCTGATCAGGCACTGATCACATGACTGATTATTCCCTGATCGAGTAGCTATAATGCACTGATCACATGTCTGAGCATGCCATGATCATCTGACTGATCATGCACTGATCACGTGGCTATCATGCACTGATCACGTGGCTGATCATGCACTGATCACGTGACTGATTATGCACTAATCACGAGGCTATCATGCACTGATCACATGACTCCCCAAGCCATGATCACGTGACTGATCATGCACTGATCAAGTGGCTATCATGCACTGATCATGGGGCTAATCATACATTGATCCCCTAAATATTCATACACTGATCGCAGGCCAATCTAACACTGATCACGTGGCTGATAAGGCAATGATAACTTAGCTATCATGCAATAATCACATGACTGAGTAAGAAGTGATCACGTGGATATCATACACTGGACATGTGACAGATCATGCACTGATCACGGGACTGATCATGCACTGATCACGTGGCTATCATGCACTGTTCACGTGTCTATATGCACTGATCATGTGACTGCATATGCACTGATCACGTAATTGTAGGCAATGATCACGTGGCTATCATGCACTGCTCATGTTACTGAGCATGCACTGATCACGTAGCTATCATGCACTGATCACTTGGCTATCATGCACTGAAACACGTGGCTGATCATACACTGATCAGGAAACCGCACATGCACTGATCACGTGGCTGATCATACAGTGATCACGTGGCTGATCATGCAATGATTACGTGGTTGATCTAGCACTGATCTCGTAGCTATCATGCACTGATCACATGGCTATCATGCACTGATCACGTGACTGATTATTCACTGAATGCGTAGCTGTCATGCACTGATCACATGACTACGCATGCCATGATCACGTGACTGATCATGCACTGATCAGGTGGCTATCATGCACTGATCACGTGCTAATCATACATTGATCACGTAACTAACCATGCACTGATCACTTGACAATCTTGCACTGATCACCTGGCTGATCACGCACTGATCACGTAGTTATCATGCACTGATCACATGACTGCGCATGAACTGATCACGTGGATATCATACACTGATCAAGTGACAGATCATGCCCTGATCAGTTGACTGATCATGCACTGATCACGTGGCTATCATGCACTGATCACGTGCCTGATCATGCACTAATCAGGTTGTGGATCATGCACTGATCACGTGGCTGATAATACAGTGATCACGTGGCTGATCATGCACTGATCACGTGGATGATCATACACGGATCACATGACAGAACATGCACTGATCACGTGCTGACCATGAACTGATGACGTGGCTGATCATGCACTGATCATGAAGCTGATAATACACTGATCATGTGTCTGATCGTACACTTATCACGTGGCTTATTATGCTCTAATCACGTTGCTTATCATGCACTGATCAGGTTGCTATCATGCACTGATCACGTGGATTATCATACACTAATCAAGTGACTGCACATGCACTGATCACGTGACGGATCATGCACTGATCACGTGGCTATCATGCACTGTTCACGTGTCTATCATGCACTGATCACGTGACTGCACATGCATTGATCAAGTAATTGTAGGCAATGCTCACGTGGCTATCATGCACTGCTGATGTGACTGAGCATGTACTGATCACGTAGGCTATTATGCATTGATCACTTGGCTATCATGCACTGAACACGTGGCTGATCATACACTGATCACGTGACTGCACATACACAGATCACGTGGCTCATCATACAGTGATCACGTGGCTGATCATGTACTGATTACGTGGCTGATTATGCACTGATCTCGTAGCAATCATGCACTGATCACATGGCTATCATGCACTGATCCCGTGGCTGATCATGCACTGATCACGTGACTGATCATGCACTGATCTGGTGGCTATCATGCATTGATCACGTGGTTGATCTTACACTGATCACGTGACTGATCATGCACTGATCACGTGGCTATCATGCACTGATCCCTTGGCTATCATGCACTGAACACGTGGCTGATCATACACTGATCAGGAAACCGCACATGCACTGATCACGTGGCTGATCATACAGTGATCACGTGGCTGATTATGCAATGAATACATGGTTTGATCTAGCACTGATCTCGTAGCTATCATGCACTGATCACATGGCTATCATGCACTGATCACGTGGCTGATTATTCACTGAATGCGTAGCTGTCATGCACTGATCACATGACTACGCATGCCATGATCACGTGACTGATCATGCACTGATCAGGTGGCTATCATGCACTGATCACGTGCTAATCATACATTGATCACGTAACTAACCATGCACTGATCACTTGACAATCTTGCACTGATCACGTGGCTGATCACGCACTGATCACGTAGTTATCATGCACTGATCACATGACTGCGCATGAACTGATCACGTGGATATCATACACTGATCAAGTGACAGATCATGCCCTGATCAGTTGAACTGATCATGCACTGATCACGTGGCTATCATGCACTGATTCACGTGCCTGATCATGCACTAATCAGGTTGTGGATCATGCACTGATCACGTGGCTGATAATACAGTGATCACGTGGCTGATCATGCACTGATCACGTGGATGATCATACACGGATCACATGACAGAACATGCACTGATCACGTGCCTGACCATGAACTGATGACGTGGCTGATCATGCACTGATCATGAAGCTGATAATACACTGATCATGTGTCTGATCGTACACTTATCACGTGGCTATTATGCTCTAATCACGTTGCTTATCATGCACTGATCAGGTGTGCTATCATGCACTGATCACGTGGATTATCATACACTAATCAAGTGACTGCACATGCACTGATCACGTGACGGATCATGCACTGATCACGTGGCTATCATGCACTGTTCACGTGTCTATCATGCACTGATCACGTGACTGCACATTGCATTTGATCAAGTAATTGTAGGCAATGCTCACGTGGCTATCATGCACTGCTGATGTGACTGAGCATGTACTGATCACGTAGCTATTGATGCATTGATCACTTGGCTATCATGCACTGAACACGTGGCTGATCATACACTGATCACGTGACTGCACATTACACAGATCACGTGGCTCATCATACAGTGATCACGTGCTGATCATGTACTGATTACGTGGCTGATTATGCACTGATCTCGTTAGCAATCATGCACTGATCACATGGCTATCATGCACTGATCCCGTGGCTGATCATGCATGATCACGTGACTGATCATGCACTGATCTGGTGGCTATCATGCATTGATCACGTGGTTGATCTTACACTATCACGGACTGATCATGCACTGATCACGTGGCTATCATCACTGATCACTTGGCTATCATGCACTGAGCACGTGGCTATCATGCACTGATCTCGTGGCTGATCACAATTAACACTGACTGCTCATGCACTGATCACGTTACTGAATCATGCACTGATCACGTGGCTATCATGCACTGTTCACGTGTCTATCATGCAGTGATCACGTGACTGCACATGCATGATCACGTAATTGTAGGCAATGATCACGTGGCTATCATGCACTGCTCATGTGACTGAGCATGCACTGATCACGTAGCTATCATGCATTGATCACTTGGCTATCATGCACTGAACACGTGGCTGATCATACACTGATCAGGTAACCGCACATGCACTGATCACGTGGCTGATCATACAGTGATCCCGTGGCTGATCATGCACTGATTACCGTGATTGATCTAGCACTGATCTCGTAGCTATCATGCACTGATCACATGGCTACCATGCACTGATCCCGTGGCGTATAATGCACTGGTCACGTGACTGATTCAGCACTGGTCACTGGCTATCATGCACTGATCACGTGGATGAATACACTGATCACGTGACTGATCACGCACTGATCACCTGCCTGATCATGCACTGATCATGTGACTGTGCATGCACTCATCACGTGTCTGATTATGCACTGATCACGTGGTGATCATGCAGTGATAACCTGGCTTATCATAAACTGATCAATGTGACTGTTCATGCACTCTTCACTGGCCTGATCATTGCACTGATCACAAACATGATCATGCACTGATCATTTGGCTGATCATACACTGATTACGTGACTTCGCATGCACTGATCACGTACTGATCACTTGGCGTGGTATCTACGGTCTTGAGGTGGAGTCGCACGTAGCATGAGCTACTAGCCACGTGATCCAGTGCATGAATAGCCACTGTAATCAAGTCATGACAGGTAAGTGATCAGTTCATGTGCAAATCAACGTATTAGGTGGGCTTGATAGACACGCCATCAAGTGCATATAGCCAGGTGACAGTGCATGATCAGTCAACATGTCACGTGCATGCGATCACGTAATCAGTGTATGATCAGCAAATGATCAAGTGGCAATATCATGTTGTGATCAGTGCATGATCAGGCCAGTGAAGAGGAGCAATAGAACAGTAATGATCAGTTTATGATAGCCAGGTTAATCACTGCATGATCAGCCCGGATCAGTGGGCCATAAATCAGACAACGTGATGAGTGCATCACATCACATGATTCTTTTGTTGCGTGATCAGGAGGTGATCAGTGCCGTAGATCAGTCAGCGTGATCAGTGTATGATATCCAACGTGATCAGTGCATGATTAGCCGCTGAGCAGTTGCAGATCAGTCACGGTGACCATGCATTATAGCGAATCACGTGAAACGTTGCAATGAACTGAATCACTTACCTGTTCATTGCACTGATACGTGGCTTATGCATC
>NW_020191268.1:0-34614 GCF_002263795.3 Bos taurus
ACAAGGTCACAAAAATTAAAATATATATATATGAAGTTTGCTTTTAAAAAAAATAGGGTCTTTTTTTTTTTTTTGCAAAGTAATAGTAGGTTATGAAAGTGAAAGTTAAAGGAGTAATAGAGGATTTAAAATTTAAAAAAAAAAGAAAGAATGATCATAAAAATAGTTAAAATATATCTAGGACTTTCTCTGGTGTTGTTGAGGGTATTGTGGGGTCAGTTCATTTTAGGCTAGTTCTTGGTCCAGCTTATATTTCTCAAGATATATAGGCCCCTTCCTATGTAGCTGGTACTAACGACAGGGTTTTCATCTACTGCCTGTCGCTTCCAAGGCAGTTCCCTCTGTTATAGCTTCTTCTGTTTGCTGGTCTCTTCTGTGTCTGATTTCTGCCCTGATACAAAGGGGCAGTGGTGGACACTTTTTTTTTTTTTTCAGGCTCACTTGTTCAGTCGCGCTGTGGGGAGGGAGGGACGCTGCAAACAAGTAACACTGGCGTGTGCTTACAGTGGCTGGGCCTGCCCCCACTCGGCGCGTGTAGCCTCCCTGCCCACACTGTTCAGGCTCTAGGTTGCTCCGCCAGGAACCATCCAAGGCCGGTCCTGTGCTGCCTGCACCTCCCAGGTCTAAGCCGCTCAGGTTCCGGCACTCGGGTAGTCCTCAGAGGCACAGACTAAGTTGGGCCAGCATTTTGTGCCCTTCCCAGGTCTGAGGAGCTCAGGTGATGAGGGTGTTTGGCAAGCGTGGTTGCTGCGACTTATCGCCTCCCCTTCACTCGGTTTTCTGGGTGTACAACCAGCGCACCTTCTCAGGTGGATGTTGACCGTCCAAAACCTCAAGAGGTCTTAGTTAGCAAAGAAGCCTGCTTACAGTTTTGTAGATAATGTTTCTCTGGGGCTGCAATTGCCCGCTTCTGGCTCTGGCTCAAAAGCATCAATTCTTCAGCCCTCAGCTTTCTTCACAGTTCAACTCTCACATCCATACATGACCACTGGAAAAACAATAACCTTGACTAAAAGGACATTTGTTGGTAAAGTAATGTCTCTGCTCTTTAATTTGCTCCCACTCCAGTACTTTTGCCTGGAAAATCCCGTGGACGGAGGGGCCTGGTAGGCTGCAGTCCATGGGGTCTCCAAGAGTCAGACACAACTGAGCAACTTCACTTTCACTTTTCACTTTCATGCATTGGAGAAGGAAATGGCAACCCACTCCAGTGTTCTTACCTGGAGAATCCCAGGAACGGGGGAGCCTGGTGGGCTGCCGTCTATGGGGTCGCACAGTCAGACACGACTGAAGTGACTTAGCAGCAGCAGGTTGGTCATAACTTTCCTTCCAAGAAGTAAGCGTTTTTCAAATGTAATTCTGCACGCACGCACACACACACACACACACACACACACACACACACATCTTTGAGAAATGAAAAGATAGGCCTCTCTCAGCACAAGCAAAAAGCTGAGGTTTTTATTCAGATTTCTTCAGTCAGAAATAGACATACTCTTATGGAGTATTGATTATTCTCATATTCAAACCTGTTACCTTTGAAAAGTAACTTCCAAGTCTTCAGTAAAATAATTTTTAGGCAAAGAAATACAAGTGCTGTCAGGTGGAAAGGGTCTGGAGCACATTGATAGGATGTAGATGTGGCACCAGTATTTGCTACACTGCACCCCTTGTACTATTCAGATCCTCTGAGAGGGTAACAGGCAGGAAGGCAGGGGTCTCCAAACCGAGGAAATAGCTGCAAGTTGTCAGACATTTTTTATCTTGCTTAAGAGGCCAGGAGGAAACAAACTAGCAATATTTTTTCCTTCTCTATACAAATTTAAAAAGAGGTTTCTCGTAAATACTGTGTTGCCATAGATGACAACTGGTTTCACCTGAAGTTAACTATTCTCAAACCTAGAGATAACCAATGCCTTTTTCTTATGGAAAAGTTTGCCTTAAGCTATGCTAATATACTATGCATTTACCCCAAACTCTGTCTTCAAGTGGTTCCGCCTCTTGGCTCAGAACCTACTTGACAAACCAGTATGTTATACTCAGATATTGTTTCCCTAATCTATGTAAACGAAATTATTTGTATGGTGATCTGCCCCTTCTTCAAAGACTCAAGTTAATCATTTTATGGCCAGGATGAACTATTTTGGTGCCAAGATTATCCCAAATGCATCTTATGCGTGAGGGGCCTGGTGCCATTCTGAGTTTTAAGACATTCCTTTCTTTCATTAACAGACTGCTAGTGACTATATAACATCCAGCTGAAGATTAGCAGGGGGGTACTCTTTCTGTCCCTTTCTGATGCTATGTCAGAAGCTTTCTCTATCTCCTTTATACTTAGTAAAACTTTATTACACAAAGCTCTGAGCGATCAAACCTCGTCTCTAGCCCCGGATTGAATTCTTCTCCTCCAGGGGCCAAGAATCCTGGCGTCTTTGCATGACTCAACAATAACCTTTCACTCTTACTCTCTGACATACAAAGATATCCCTTGAGTGTAAAGCCATATACAAACATCTTGTCTTTCTCTGCAAACATTTACTTCGATTCCAAAGTGTGAGGACTCAAGACTCTTCCCATTATATTTCCAAAGAGACTCTTAGAAGGAAAGAAAGCTGTCTCTTTCTTCCCTATAAATGCCAGATTTATTTTTTTTCTGATACCTGCCTACAGTAGATCCTGTTACATGCAGACTGTATCTGTTTCCTCTCACATCATCCCAAGGGTAAGAATAAAGGCAAAGTGAGCCCTAATAAGTTAACACTCTATATAAATAGTAATAATCTACTTGTTTCTGAATCTTCATGTTGGCATTCAAGATAATATTAATGAATGTAGACATTAAAATCGTAAACTCTTTTTTCCTGCCTGTTTCTCTATCAAGAGGAGTCCAAGGTGACAAGGCAGGAAACATAATCCTAAGAGTAGGGACTAGTGGATCCTTTCTTGTGTTTCCTGATAGACGCACACTCCCTCTCTCCCTTTTCCTCCAACCACCACTCTTTAAGAATCAGTTTCTTTATTCCAATGGTACTTCAAGTTGTGCCACATAGAAACACAAATTCCCAAATGGGTCATGGGAAGTTACAATGAGAGGAGCAGTGGTATTTCTATGCAGTGGTTTGCAAGCCAACATATTCTACCTGTCAGGGATATAGTCCCACAAATGGCCATTGGTTCAAATTATATATTTTATTCTTGAAATATAGTAGGCCAGCTTCACCAGACGCATATCCAGTTTTGTACATTAGGTTGAGCATTTACCTAGTCATTACAGTGTTTTCCATTCAGGTTTTGGGAATAGTTTTTAACAAAATTTTCCCCGTAGCCATAGGAGATGAGAGTTTCTTAGTTCTCCCATAGAATCTTTCTGGGATTTCACTGTGTATCATGAGTTGGCAGTTAGCTGAAATGTACCTGTCATTTTCTTCTTTCATAGCATTTCATCTTTCTCTGCACTGAATAGAAATACCCCAAATGCACATTCATTTTAATAATCAATACCATTGCATCTCTAGTACAATGGCATAAACCAGTGTTTCCCAGAGTAGTCTGAGAGTCTCAGCGAAATTTTTAACACCTTGGCATAGAAAGGTTCACAAATGAGGACTAAAAGTCCCAGCCATGGAAACAGACAAAAAGAGCCTGGGATTTCTGGAAAGGAATCACACTCAAGAGAAAGCAAATATGGAAGATGGCCTCCATTGGTTTTATATATCAGGGGTACAAGACACAAAGCCAGCAACTAAAGAATATAAATGAGGGAATTAGAATAAAATGGAACCATAAACCTAGGCTGATACTGGGACACATATTTCCTCTGGGTTCCTAGTTGGAAGCTTAAAGTATCTTCACTCATTAGGGCTAGTTTAAGTCAGGTTTTCAATTTCTTCCAGTGGAGAATATCTTAACTGATATATGTGGTATGCCAGTGTTATCTGTCTAAAAATGAACAGATTTTTTTCTATAGTAAGTAAATTAAAGGGGGAAAAAGACTAAAAATGTATGTAAGTTTAAATAGTAATTCCTATTCTTTACACATTTTCCAGATAACTGAGATACAATTTATATATTTTGTAAGGCATAGAACAGGACAACTTGATTCACATATATATTGTGAAATGACTACCACAATAGGGTTAGTTATAACTTCTATCACCTCACATAATTACCTTCTTTTTGTAGCCTACTGAAAACTTTCAAGATTTGCTCTCTTGCTGCTAAGTCGCTTCAGTCGTGTCAGACTCTGTGCGACCCCATAGACAGCAGCCCACCAGGCTCCCCCGTCCCTGGGATTCTCCAGGCAAGAACACTGGACTGGGTTGCCATTTCCTTCTCCAATGCATGAAAGTGAAAAGTGAAAGTGAAGTCGCTCAGTTGTGTCCGAATCTTTGCGACCCCATGGACTGCAGCCTACCAGGCTCCTCCACTCATGGATTTTCCAGGCAAGAGTACTGGAGTGGGTTGCCATTGCCTTCTCCTAGCAAGTTTCAAGTAAATAATATAGTTCTATTAACGATATTTACCATGCTTTAAACTAGATCTTTGGGACTTATTCAATTTATAATTGGAAGTTTATACTCTTCAATCAACATCACCCCATTTCCCCCATCCCAGACTCCTGGCAACCATTCTTCTACTCTCTTATTACAAGGTCAGTGTTTTCAGATTCCACATAAGGTTGACATCATACAGTATTTATTTTTGTCTGTCTGACATTTCACTCAGTATAAGGTCCTCAAGCTCTATTGCTATAAGACAAAAGGCTGATTCTCTTCTTTCTTACGGCTGAATAATATACCAGTGTGTATGTTTATGGGTGTGTGTCACATTTTCTTTATTGTTTCACCCATTATTGGACATGTAGACTTCTTACATATCATTGTTCACTATTGTGATTATGCTATGATGAACACGTGGGTACATGTACTCTAAGGTGATAATCACCAATTCCCTGCTTCCAAACTAAATCCTCAAGTGAGGTCAGATTTGACCTGTTCTATGAGTTTGTGTCTGATCATTTGGTTCTTCTACACACAACTATATTAAGGCGGATCACATGAAGTTACATTTTGGAAAGTCAAAAATGATCAAATATTAACAATTTTGTGCAAACAACCAATTTGTAATCTCAAAGACAACCATGTAATACTAAAATATTGCATTGTTTTATATTTTTTAGTTTCATGTTTTTCATTATAGCCACTGTGGTAGAAAATAGACAAAAATGAATAAGATCTAGTCCTTCCCTTAAAGAGCTTATAGCAGATACCTAATAGATATGAAGTAAATAAATGAAGTTATGAATCAGTGCATATATATAGAACACAATTAGAAGATACTAGGCATATAGATGAGTAAATAAAACACTGAAAATGAAAAGGTAATCATAGGAAGTGGGTAAAACAGCCATTTAATACCTGTAAGTTACTGAGAATTTGCTTTGTAAATAAAAATAGTGATAATAATACCTAAGCATATTATTTCTCACCTTATAATTAGGATCACATTATTTTAGAGAGTAGATTTTTGTATTTTCCCTGGTAAAACATATAGGGATTTTTCTCTTAATTCTGTAAAAGATTATTTTTTTATGGTGGCAAAAGTTATATAACCATAACATTTTGGTTATGATGTATTGCAACAATTTTCTTCATGGGGGATATATAGGTTCTTTTTATTCTGGATGTAGGTTAAGTAGAAAATGCTTATATACAGACTTGTTTATAAGTAAGAGCATCTGGAAGTTCTGTAATTTAGTAGTTATATAAAGAAAATATATAATCCACAATGTTAGAGCATAAGTTTAAATATAGAATTGAACTACATTTGTCCACCATAGAGGACATATTATTCTTTTATTGAAGAAGGCAAAATTTAATTTGTTAAAAATGTTCTGAACATGTTCCAGAACTAGAAAGCAATTTACAGTAAGATGCAAACTAAAGAACATGCTGTTCATTTTGTTTTTACATTATGTGATATATTTTTTTTCAGGAATGAAAAAAAATAGGGAATCCTGTTAGACTCACAGCCACAGTAAATTCACCATTGAATTTAGTAAGATACGATGTGTGCTCAATTGCTCAGTCATGTCCAACTGTTTGTGATCCCAAGGACTGTAGCCCATCAGGCTCCTCTGTCCGTGGATTTCCCAGGCAAGAATACTGGATAGGTTGCCATTCAGCAGGTTCAATCCATAGGTCAGGAAGATCCTCTGGAGAAGGAAATGGCAACCCACTCCAGTATTCTTGCCTGGGAAATCCCACGGACAGAGGAGCCTGGTGGGCTGCAGTTCATGGGGTCACAAAGGAGTTGGACACAAAGTAGCCAATTAAACAACAACAAACAGCTATACCAGGGTCTTTACCTAAAACAATCAGTGGCAATTGTTTAAATTTCTTCTGCCTGTTGTTCTTCAGTCGGTAAGTGGTGTCTAACTCTTTGCTATCCCATGGACTGCAGTGCACCAGGCCTCCCTGTCCTTTACGATCTCCCAGAGTTTGCTCAAACTTATGCCCATTGAGTCGGTGATGCCATTCAAATATCTCATCCTCTGTCATCCTCTTCTCAGCCTGCCTTCAATCTTTCCCAGCATCAGGGTCTTTTCCAATGAATCAGCTCTTCCCATCAGGTGGCCAAAGTATTGGAGCATCACCATCAGTCCTTCCAATGAGTATTCAAGACTGATTTCCTTTAGGATTGACTGGCTTGGTCTCCTTACAGTCCAGGGGACCCTCAAGAGTCATCTTCAATACCACAGTTTGAAAGCATCAATTTTTCAGCACTCAGCCCTCTTTATTGTCCAACTCTCACATCTGTATGTGACTACAGATGTGGAAAAACCATATCTTTGACTATACACATCTTTGTTGGCAATGTCTCTGCTTTTTAATATGCTGCCTAGTTTTGTCATGGCTTTTCTTCCAAAGAGCAGGTGTCTTTTAATTTTGTGACTGCAGTCACTGTCTGCAGTAATTTTGGAGCCCAAGAATATAAAACCTGACACTGTTTCCATTTTTTTCCCCATCTATTTGCCTGAGGTGTCAACAGTTGGGGACTAAAAAGGGGGTGACCAAAACTTAAAAGTTAGAAACAGAGAATGAGATCAATAGGGGACTTTTAAAACCTTAATGTATTCCTAGAAACCAAGAAGATAATGCCCATATAAAGGCTTGTATTCATGCCAAATAAAAACAAAAGACCTAATCTCTCAGCTCTATCTGACCTTGAATCTCTGACAAGAAGGAAGTGAAAGAAAGCTAAGACAGAGTTATAAACTGCCTGCCTAAGCACTGAAAGCAAATATCAAAACAAACACAGTGCCCTTCTGCTAAGACTGGGAAACTTATTGGCTCAAAGCATTTATGAAAATCTCCTTCAAATTATCAGCTGAAAATTAAAGTAACCAAGCAGGGCATTCAGTGACCACACAACACAAAGAATACAGACCTTATAGAATTAGTCCAGGAAAGACATAAAAAGCAAGAAGAATAACAAAAACAACAATCAGCAATAACACAAACTTTAGGGGAGGAGGTGATCTGCATCAGGGGATCCCATATTATATTATCTAAAATGCGTAAGTTTTAATAAAGCAATATGAGACACACAGAAAACAAGCAAAAAAGCATAACCCTTGCACGGAGTTGGGGGGGAGTGGGGGAATCAGTCAATAGAAAAGTATTCCTGAGAAAGATCAGACATTGGGTTTAATATTCAAAGCTGATATAAATATGTTCAAAGAGCTAAAATAAACCATCTCTGCCGTTTTGTGGGAACAATGTCTCACCAAATAGATATTAGTCTATTAAAGAGACTGTGGGAACAATGTCTCACGAAATAGATATTAATCAAGATAGAAACCATTAAAAAAGAAAAGAGAAATAAATCTTTAATTGAAAAGCATATATATGAAATACTCATTAGAGAGGATAAGCAACAGGCTGGATTGGATAGAAAAAGAAAATAGTGAACCTGAAGATAGGTCAATTAAGGTTATCTAATATGAGAAAACAAAGAAAAAATGAAGAAAAATAGACTCTCAGAATCTTGTGACACACCATTTAGCATATAAACATATGCTTAATTAGAGTCTCAAGAGAAGACAAAGGAGTACAAAGAATATTTTAATAAATAACAGCATTTTAAAAAAAACCCTCCAAATTTGATGAAAAACATTTATCTGCCCATCCAAATGCTCAATTAATTCTAAAATGGATGAACTAGAGAGATCCACTTCTAGACACATCATAGTGCAACTGATAAAATCCAAAGACAAAAAGGATGATGAAAGTGGGAAGAGAAAAGCAACTCATCACATCTGAGGGATTCTCAATAAAGTTAACAGCTGACTCTTCACAGGATAATGGATGCCAGATGGCAGGAGGATGACATATTCAACGTGCTGAAAGAAAATGAATGTCAACCAAGAATCCTGTATTCAGCAAAACTATCTTTCGAAATCGAAGGAGAAATTAACACACACCCTAATAAATAAAAACTGAGAGATTTCATCGCTAAAAGACTTTCCTATAAGAAATATTAAATGAGCCCTTCAGGAAAAAACACTATGCAATAACTCAAATCAATGGGGAAAAAATAAGAACACTGGTAAAAATAACTGCACAGGTAAATATAAAAGACAATATTAAAAAAAAGACAATATAAATATATTTTCATTGGTAATGCTTCACTTCTGTACCAAAAAAAAAATTAAAACTATGAGGATGAACATATAAAACTGTTTATTTATATGAAAATAGGACATAAAGCTGAAGAATGGCACTAAATTGGGGCAAAATTTCTGTATATTGTATAAATTCAAGCTTTAATATAAACTAGATTGCTTTAGTTAAGATGTTAGTTGTAATCCGTAGGAGACCTATCAAGATGAAAACTAACAAATAAGAGTTAAATATCCTAGAAAATATCTATTTAGCAAAAGAAAGTAGTTTTTTTTAAAAGGAATAACTGCAGCAAAAAGACAAGATATATAGACAACAAATAGCAAAAATGTTAGACTCAACTTTCACCTTATCAGCAACTGCACTAAATATAAGTAGATTTACAAAATTGTCAAAATGACTATACTACCCAAGACAATATACAGATTCTGAACAATAAATATCAAATTACTAATGGCATTTTTCACAAAACTAGAACAAAAAAAATTCTTAGAATTTGTATGGAAGCACAAAAGACCCTAAATAGCCAAAACAATCTTGTGAAAGAAAAACAGAGCTGGAGGAATCAGGCTCCTTGACTTCAGACTATACTACAAAGCTACAGTAATCAAGACAGTATGGCAATAGTAATATAGATCAACAGAACAGAATGGAAAACCCAAAAATAAACCCATTCACCTATTATCAATTAATCTATGACAGAAGAGGCAAGACTACACAATGTTGGAAAGACACTCTCTTAAAAAAATAGTACTGGGATAACTGGACAGCCACATTAAAAAAAAAATAAATTTAGGTCACTCTTTAACTCTGACATTGATCCCAGGTCTCCCACATTGTAGGCAGATTCTTTACCAGCTGAGCCAGCCGAGAAGACCCGTTTTTTAACACCATATGCAAAAATAAGCTCAAAATGGATTATAGACCTAAATGTGAGACCAGACACTATAAAACTCTTAGAGGAAATCATAGGCAGAACACTCTCTGACATAAATCACAGCAATATCTTTTTGATCCATCTCCCTGACAAATGGGAATAAAAACAAAAAATTTAAAATGAAACCAACTTAAAAGCTTTTGCACAGCAAAGGAAACAATGAACAAAACAAAAAGACAACACACAGATTGGGAGAAAATATTTGCAAATAATGTGGTCGACAAGTATTAGTCTTCAAAATACATCAGAAAACTATTCTTAAGTGTATGTGAAATATGCACCAGGATAGACCATTTGATGGGCTTTAAAATAAGCCTCAATCAATTCTATATAATTTCAATTATATAAAGTATAATGGTCAGGCACATTGGAATTAAATGAGCTATCAATAAAGGAAATAAATTTGCATATTACACAAATATGTTGAAAATAAGCAATATGCTCTTAAAAAAACAAATGGCTCAAATTATAAGAGAAATTTGAAAATATTTTGTGATGAATAAACAACACAAAATAAAAAAAAAGAAACTTGAGATTCAGTTAAAGTAGTGTATAGAGAGAAATTTATAGATGTTATCCCCTGTATTACTGACTCAATGGACATGAATTTGAGCAAACTCCTAGAGGCAGTAAAGGACAAGGAAGCCTGGTATGCTGTGGTTCTTGGGGTTGCAAAGAGTCAGACATGACTCAGCAACTGAACAACAACAATATCACCTGTATTAAAAAAGAAAGATCTCAAATGAAAACCTAAATTTTCACCTTAAGAAATAAAATGAAGATCAAAACTGAAAGAAGCAGAAAGAAAAATATAATAAATAGAGCAGAAGAAAAGGACATAGAACTAGAAAAACAAATAGAGAAAACCAACAAAATCAAAAGTTGTTTCTTTGGAAAGATTCAAACAAAATTAACAAAACTTTTTAGCTAGAATAATCAGGAAAGTAGAGACCAGACTCAAAGTCTGGTCAGAAAGAAAAAAGAGAGACCACTATCTTCTTTACAGGATAAATAAAAGGATATAAGATAACACCATGAGAAAATACAAGTTACCACGTCTATATGTCAAAAAATTCAATAACTTGGAAAAATGGACACATTTCCAGGAAGAAAAAACCTACTGAAATTAACTCAAAAAATAAATTTAAAAATCTGAAAAGATGTATAAAAGTAAAGAGAGTTAATTGATAATCAAAAAACAAAGGAAATCCCACCCAAGATCAATACACTGGTTTATTCTAACACATATTTAAGGAAGAAATAACACCAAATCTTCAGAAATTCTTCTAAAGTATAAAGGAGTGATTATTTCCCAAATCACTGAATGAGGCCAACATCAACCTACAACCAAAACCAGGCAAAGACAGCACAAGAGAAAAATAATCATATATCCCTTATGAATATGGATGCAAAACTACTCAGCCAAATACTAACAAATTGAGTCCAGCAACAACAAAAATAAACAAATAACTGTACATTATGCCAAGGTTAAATTTAAATCAGTAAGAAGAGACTGATTCAAAATACAAAAACAATCCATTAATAGCACCATATTACTTAGAAGACCAAAATCATGTAAGTACCTTAACGGATGTATTAATAGAAAATTATTTGGGAAAAAAAGCATCCTTTCATTATAAACACACCTAACAGAGAAGAAGCAGAAAACAACTTTCTCAAACAATAATGCAAATCTATGAAAAATCTTCAGGTGATATCAGACATTATGGTTAAAACTTTACCTAAAATCAGGGAAAAGACAGGGATATACACTCACCCCTGGGCTTCCCAAGTGGCTGTAGTGGGAAGAACCCACCTGCTAATGTAGGAGACATAAGAGATGTGGGTTTGAATCCTGAGTCTGGAAGGCCCACTAGAAGAGCACATGGCAACCCATTCCAGTATTCTTGCCTGGAGAATTTCATGGAAAGAGGAGCCTGGAGGGCTACAGTCCATAGAGTTGCAAAGAGTCGGGCACAACTGAAGTGACTTAGCATGTACACATACACTCACCCCTGGAGAAGGGAATGGCAGCCCACTCCAGTATTCTTGCCTGGAGAATCCCATGGACAGAGGGACCTGAAAGGCTACACAGTCCATGGGGTCACAAAGAGTCAGATATGACTAAGTGACTAGCACATACACTCACCCCACTTAATTTCAATCTTGTAAGAGGGTCCTAAGCTAGGCATTAAAAAGAAAGCACCAAGATTGGAAAAGTTTAAGTAAAACCACCTCTATTTATAAATGACATAGTTTTTTCTATTCATGCCTCCTCAGTCGTGTCTGACACATTGTGGCACCACAGACTGTAGCCCGCCAGACTCCTCTGTCCATGGGATATTTTTCAGGCAAGAATACAGGAGTGGATTCTCATTTCCTCCTCCAGGAATCTGCCCAACCCAGGGATCCAACCAGCATCTCCTGCATTGGCAGGCTAATTCTTTACCACTGAGCCACCTGGGAAGCCTGCTAGTTTTTCTTATAGAAAAATCATAAAAATTACAGAGTGAATAAATTAGTTCAGCAAAGTTTTTTGTTACAAAATCAATAAATAAAAATCAATTGTATTTCTTTTTTTAATTAATTTATTTTTTAACTGAAGGATAATTGCTTTACAGAATTTTGAGGCTTTCTATCAATCCTAAACATGAATCAGCCATAGGTATATATATATATGTCCCCTCCCTCTTGAACCTCCCTAGCAATGAACAATCTGAAAATGAAATTAAAGAAACAATTCAATTTATAATAGCATCAACAGAACTAAATAGGAATAAATTCAACAAAGTGTAAACTTAAAACTATAAAATATGGTCAAAAGAAATTAAAGAGGTCCTAAGTACAAAGAAAAACATCTCATATTCTTGGACTGAAAATTTGTCCATGGAGGAGGAAATGACAATCCACTCTCCAATTAACCTGCAAACTCAACACAACTTTTCTCATTTAGCTCAGTTGCCTTTCTTTAGTAGATACTGAGAAGCTGTTCCTAAAATTCATATGAAAATACAAATGATGCAGAATAACCCAAACAGTCTTTGAAAAGAGAGTAAGGTTGTTGGATTAACATTTCCTGATTTCAAAAATTATTTAAAAATTCCATTAATCAAGACATGAAGTACTGGCATGTAGATAGACATGTAGATCAATGAAATAAAACTGAGAATACAAAAATAAGTTCTTACAGTATGGTCAACTGGTTCTTGACAAGTTATCAATAACATTTAGTGGGAAAGTAACAGCTGTTTCAACAAAAGATGTTGGGTCACCTAGATATCCACACACAAAGAATGAATTAAATTGAATCCATGCTTCACATCATGTACAAAATTTAATACCAAATTAATAACAGACAAATATAAAAGCTTAAAATATAAAACTAAGAAAAATATAGGTATGAATCTTTGTGACCTGGGGTTAGGCAATGGTTTCTTTGGTATTATGGTAAAAGTATAATTAAAGAAAAAAATAAACTTTATTAATACCAAAAACATTCAATTCAAAGAAAATGAAATGATACAGAATGGGAGAAAATGTTTACAATAAGTTATCTGACAGTGATACTGTATGCACAACATATAAAGAACTCTTAGAACTCATTTGAAAAGGCAGCCCAATTAAAAATGTGCAAAATATTTGCATAGACACTTCTCCAAAGAAAATATACAAATGTCCAACAGCACATGAAAACACGCTTGATATAAGTAGTCATAAGGAAAATGCTAATCAAAACTATAATGTGATGTCCCTTTATGTAAGAATGACTAAAATAAAAAAATTAAAATAAAAACAAGCAACAAGTGTTGGTGAGGATGTGATGAATTAAAACACTCAGAAACTGCCAGTGGGAATGCAAAAATGTGAAGCACTTTTGAAAGCAATTTGCGAGTTCCTAAAAATGTTAAACACAGAGTCACAATTTCACTCAGCAGTATCAATCCTAGGTAAAAGCCCAAGAGACTTGAAATATATGTCTACACAAAAGCTTTTACATAAATGTCCATAACGTCATTATACTTGACAGCCAAAAAGCAGAAACCATACAAATGTCTATCAACTGATGAATGAATAAACAAAAGTAATGTATTCACAAAAGGGAACATTATTTAGGCATAAAATGAACGAAGTACCATCCATGCTACAACATGAATATCCCTTAACAACACTATGCTAAATGAAAGAAGCCAATCACAAATGACTTCACATTATATAACTTCAAAGTGTCCAGAATATACAAATCTATGTAGACAAAAAGCAGATTAGTGATTTTCAGGACGTGGGGGAAAGAAGAAAGAGGAAAAGATCACAAATGGGTATGAGATTTCTTTTGGGGGTGATAAAAATATTAAAATTTAGTTAATGGTGATGATTGTACAAGTCTGTAAATATATTGAAGACCATCGAATGATCCACTTCACAATGGAGAATTTTATGCTATGTGAATTAAATCTTGATAAATCTGTTTGTATAAAAGAAAATATAATTGGGAACAAGAATTTTAAAAGACTAAAATTGGTGGTGAAGTACAGAATTAAGTCTTAACCTGTGTTCTCTATACCTATAAAGAAACTGACTGTAAGAAAAACATGAAGAAAAATGGATACAGATGTGCTTTATAGAGCATGTGAAACTGTGATAAAGGGACAAAAGGGACTTGGTTCTTCCAGGAAAATTATAAAAATGTCTCTAAAAATTGTTTACCCAACTCTTCCTTCCACCTTGTTGGCCCCAGGTATGTTCACTCCACTGCAAGATCACGTTATGACTGTGGTTGGCCCCTTTCACCATAAAAAGGATTTAAATTTTCATTTTATGACTGCATTTGTATAAGGAAAAATACATTACTATTATATATTAAAATATTTTTATAGATTCAAAAGTTTGTTTCTTTTAATTTTAAAATAAATTTAAAAGATTCTTGTGGGCTCCTAAAAGTAGTATGGGCCTTGGCACCATGCCTATTGGGTCTGTCCTGAATACACGTGATCAAAGCATGGAATGGGAGCCTTAGCACAAAGTGAATCTAAGTGTGCAGAACTGTGGGATGAAAGGATGTGACTGCAGGCATCAGAGGCATCTGCTATCATCCATCATGTGAATAAATATTTTCACTTAAGTCAAATATCATATCTTCTTAGAACATCTTTCATAGAAAATCATTTTTAAAATATTTGGCTTATGACTGTAAATCACCACCTATATTTATAACTGGGACAATATGTAATGGAATAAGGTTATATTACAAGACAAAACGATGCCTGATATTGTTTTCTGACATTGTTTATCTGCTAGTCCTTGAAAATTGCATAGAAAGTAATTTTTTTTTCTATCAAGGAGCATGAATCAATGCAATAAAAGAGACCACTGTAATAATGCTGATGTCAGAGGATAAGATAACACCCACCTGGTAGGCTCCTTCTGTGTTATATTAAGAGAAATACACAATGTACACAGTGGTCATAGCTTGACCCAAGGTATAATTGAATCTGTGAAATAGTGAAGTGCTTTGTAATAGAGTTTTACTGTAATTGCTTTGTCGGGTTATCAATCTTTAGGGTTATGCTCTACCCGAAAGAGAGAAAGTTTGTCCTGCTGCTTGCAGGTATAGAGAACTGTGGAAGAACAAGTGCATGTCAGCTAAGGTGGCACAGACACAAGGGAGGCTGGAACACTGAACAGATCAAGAAAGAATCCTGATTCCAGGCTAGTGCAGGCAGAGTAGGAAATGATCAAGTAAATGGTGTTGATGGGGTTTGGAAAGGGATTAAAAGGAGAACAGTAACTTAAAATGTTCATCCTGTGCAGAAAAATTTGGACTAAAAAGAAATGAACTTAAGATGTTTTTGTTAAATTTTTCACCAGTTGCTATCAAGTCACGAGACGCCTCTGAGAGTAAGGGAGGCAACCTCCTGAAAGTATTTATGGATTTATAAAGAGAATAAAGTTTCCTTGGAGACATAGTTCTTTCAGGCCAGATCTAACTTGGTTGAAAGTAACTTGCACATTAGGAAAATTTAACTGAATATCATCTGGTTCTTTTTCCTAAATGAACCCAAAATACTATAGATTAACAAATTTTAGATGAGAAAGAGGCTTTTGAGAATAATGAACCCTGCTTCCACATTTTAGACATTATTTCCACTAAGAAATACATTTTATAAAGACAACTGTATGATGAATTTACATAATATAAATAGTTAAAATGTAATTTAACCTACCTTAGAAATAAAAAGTAAGCTTCTTTAAAATTGCATAGCCATTCACATTTAGAATCATTACAATTACTGTGGGAAGATCTTTAATTGTTCCCTTAACCATGAAGAGAATCATAACTTAAGAATAATCTAAAAAATTATTCTTATAAAATTATTTTCAGTTTATACCAAAACTTTTATCTTTCACACTTTTAAATGTATTTTTAAACTCAATGATACTGTGTCCAAATCAGCTGTAGCAATTTTGTTAAACTTAATAATATTAAATAGGCAAGTTTATATCATGTGTGTTGGTAAATACATGAATAAGCTTTTGCTTTCAGAATCCGTTCCACATTTAGGTTTTCATTCAAAATGTATGACATACAGCTTATTGAAACAGATAATAACTTGGTTCTCCTAGGGCATGCCTGACTAACATGCCTGTTAGTCACTCAGTCGTGTCCAACTCTTTGTGATCACATGGACTAGAGCCCACCAGGCTCCTCTGTCCATTGAATTCTCCAGGCAAGAATACTGGAGTGGGTTGCCATTCCCTTCTCCAGAGGATCTTCCTGACCCAGGGATCAAGCCTGGATCTCCTGCATTCCAGGCAGATTCCTTACCGACACCAAGAAAGCCCTTGGGCAGTGATTCTTAAAATCTAGTGTCAGTGAGGATATTTTTTGTGCTTCTTAACAGTATAGATACTTAGTTCAATTGGGGATATACTAGGAATCTATATTCTAATGAGCTCCCCAGTCTCTCTTAATCTCAGAAAGGGAAGAATATCATATATGATTATAGTCTAGGTTACATAGATAATGTCTACATGTATTGAGCAACACATCAGACTCTCGAATCTCTCTCCTGTATCTCTGAGAAAAGAAGCATAGAAAACTATATTTTAAGATTAAATCCCTAGCTGAGTTCCAGTTTAGATTCTGCCAAAGAAAGTCACTTTCAAAAGATTTTAGAGGTAGATGAAAACTAGAATTCCTTTTTATTCCATGATAACAATAATAAGGAAGCACACTGACTTTGGCTGGAAGCAAGATTATGCTTTGTCTTCCAGATATTCACCTATGAATTGATTAATTAGGTACTACAGGTTGCTGGAATTAGCAGTGCTGGTTTCCTGTAATTTCTGCAGCTTAAAAATTTCCTGACATTACTATGAGCTTTCTCTGACATTTGTTTCCCCCACCCTTCAAAGGGTATTGAAAGCACTCAGTTAAACTCCTTGTCTGAAATATCTTCCTGGGAAGACTGACATATATAGCCTGTGAATAAAATGAAGGTTAACTACATGCCTAAGTCCTAGTGATAAGTCCTGCTGACATTTAACCTATACCTAAATGTATGTAAAATTTTATCTCCACATGAAATCTTTTGCCTTTACTTATGGGCGTTCCTCTGGAACTTAATATACTCTATCCCAAGAGTACCCCTGCCCCTGCTGATAAGAAACTGTATTCTTGGTCACAAAAGATGTTCTTGTCACCATATCAGAGAATTCTCTCTAATACTTATTATTAGAATTCTCTTTAAAAATTCTCTACCGAGGTAGGAGTCTATGTCCCTGCTCTTTTGAGTTGGAATACAAAATATTTATTATCTTGGCTGCAATGATATAAATGATGGTAAAATGAAATTTAACTAGACTATTATATCTTTTTTTCAATCTATAGAAAAAGATGGGGGCTTCTGAGTGTTACAGGAGAACATATACATTTCTTTAATACAGTCAGTGTGGAATCCCAACTCTAACAAACCAGTGGTTTTCTAATATTACTAGGCATAAGAATCACCCAAAATTTGCATTAGAAATAAAGATAGAATGACAGAGCTCCATGGAGAAACAGATGGTTCCTGATTTAAACTTCCCTCAAAGAAAGAGTTACTGGCAACTATCCACAGATGAGATACCTTTGTGAAAATCCCAGCACTTGGGAGTGAGGTTAAAGCAACCTCTTGGATGACAATAATTGTGAAAAACCACATTCTAAGGGTGAGAGGAGATTCCTTTTGACTGCCTCACTCATCCCCTAGGCTGGTACAGAACCACACTAAGGACCTACAGTTTCTCCAGTGGAAAAAGGAAAGCCCAAGGCAGACATCCAACTTCTCCAGCATTACAGCTTCGAATAGGCCTTAGTTATTGCCTCCAGGGAATCAGCTAGAGACATAGAAGGGTGACAGGTTTCACAGCAACATGCATGCAGGTCTTGGCGAACTTCTTTCCTGCTGGCAGTAGTACCTGAGCAGAGGACGAGTGGCTATCTTTATCTACAGAGCCAAGCTGGTGACCACATATGGCCACTAAGCTTAGTCAGCAGTTCTTCTGAGTTTTACTTACCAGCAGGTAGGCCATCCCAGCCTCAGAGCTCATTCTAGGGCCCTGCTTGGGCAAGGAAGCAAGTAAACAGACCATATGTTTAGGGTTAGGAGGCCTGGCCAGAGATGCTAGGCAGCTATGAAGCATACCCTACAGCCTGCCAGAACAAGCAAGCAAGTCAGCAGGCCATCCCAACTGCTGTGAAAGGATGAAGAAGAGATTCCATCCTCAACTGTGCAGTTCAGTTCAGTCACTCAGTCGTGTCCGACTCCTTGGAACCCCACAGAATGCAGCGCATGAGGCTCCCTGTCTATCACCAACTCCCGTGGTTTACACAAACTCATGTCCATTGAGTGATAGAATCCAAACATCTCATCCTCCGTCATCCCCTTCTCCTGACTTCAATCTTTCCCAGCATCAGGGTCTTTTCAAATGAGTCACCTCTTCACATCCAGGTGGCCAAAGTATTAGAGTTTCAGCCTCAGCATCAGTCCTTCCAATGAATATTCAGGACTGATTTCCCTTAGGATGGACTGGTTGGATCTCTTCACAGTCCAAGGGACTCTCAAGAGTCTTCTCAAACACCACAATCCAAAAGCATCAATTCTTTGGCACTCAGCTTTCTTTATATTCTAAATCTCACATCCATACTAGACTACTGGAAAAACCATAGCCTTGACTAGAGAGGCCTTTGTTGGCAAAGTAATGTCTCTGCTTTTGAATATGCTGACTAGGATGGTCATAACCTTTCTTCCAAGAAATAAGCATCTTTTAATTTCATGGCTGCAGTCACCATCTGCAGTGATTTGGGAGCCCCAAAAAATAAAGTCTACTGTTTCACCATCTATTTGCCATGAAGTGATGGGACCAGATGCCATGATCTTAGTTTTCTGAATGTTGAGCTTTAAACCAACTTTTTCACTCTCATCTTTCACTTTCATCAGAGGTTCTTTGGTTCTTCTTCACTTTCTGCCATAAAAGTGGTATCATCTGCATATCTGAAGTTATTGATATTTCTCCCAGCAATCTTTGTTCCAGCTTGTGTTTCATCCAGCCCAGCATTTCACATGATGTACTCTGCATATAAGTTAAATAAGCAGAGTGACAATATGCAGCCCTGATGTACTCCTTTCCCTATTTGGAACCAGTCTGTTGTTCCATGTCCAGTTCTAATGGTTTCTTCCTGACCTGCATACAGATTTCTCAAGAGGATGGTCAGGTGGTCTGGTATCCCATCTCTTTCAGAATTTTTCACAGTTTGTGGTGATCCACACAAAGTCTTTGGCATAGCTGATAAAACAGAAGTAGATGTTTTTCTGGAACTCCCTTGCTTTTTCAATGATCCAACAGATGTTGGCAATTTGATCTCTTGCTCCTCTGCCTTTTCTAAAACCAGCTTGAACATCTGGAAGTTCACGGTTCATGTACTGTTGAAGCCTGACTTGGAGAATTTTAAGCATTATTTTACTAGTGTGTGAGATGAGTGCAAATGTGTGGTAGTTTGAGCATTCTTTGGCATTGCCTTTCTTTCGGATTGAAATGAAAGCTGACATTTGCTAGTCCTGTGGCCACAGCTGAGTTTTCCAAATTTCCTGCCATATAGAGTGCAGCACTTTCACAGCATCATCTTTTAGGATTTGAAATAGCTCAACTGGAATTCCATTACCTCCACTAACTTTGTTCATAGTGATGCTTCCTAGGGCCCACTTGACTTCACATTCCAGAATGTCTGTCTCTAGGTTGGTGATCACATCACTGTGGTTGTGAAGCTCTTTTTTGTACAGTTCTTCTGTGTATTCTTGCCACTTCTTAATATCTACTGCTTCTGTTAGGTCCATACCATTTCTCTCCTTTATTGAGTCCATCTTTGTATGAAATGTTCCCTTGGTGTCTCTAATATTCTTAAAGAGATCTCTAGTTTTTTTCCATTCTGTTGTTTTCCTCTATTTCTTTGCACTGATCACTGAGGAAGGCTTTCTTATCTCTCCTTGCTATTCTTTGGAACTCTGCATTCAAATGGATATATCTTTCCTTTTCTCTTTGCTTTTCACTTCTCTTCTTTTCACATATATTTGTAAGGCCTCCTCAGATGGCCATTTTGCTTTTTTGCATTTCTTTTTCTTGGTGATGGTCTGCTCCCTGTCTCCTTGTCAATTTCATGAATCTCCATCCATAGTTTCTTCCACTGTATCATCATAAGGGGTTTGATTTAGGTCATACCTGAATGGTCTAGTGGTTTTCCCTACTTTTCTTTAAGTCTGGATTTGGCAATATGGAGACCATGATATGAGCCATAGTCAGCTCCTGGTCTTTTTTTGTTTGTTCGTTTGTTTTGCTTACTGTATAGAGCTTCTCCATCTTTGGCTGCAAAGAATATAATCATTCTGATTTCAGTATTGACCATCTGGTGATGTCCATGTGTAGAGTCTTCTCTTGTGTTGTGAAAAGAAGGTGTTTGCTATGACCAGTGCATTCTCTTGGCAAAACTTTATTAGCCTTTTCCCTGCTTCATTCTGTACTCCAAAGCCAAATTTGCTTGTTACTCCAGGTGTTTCTTCATAGAGGGCAGGGGCACCCCACTCCAGTACTCTTGCCTGGAAAATCCCATGGATGGAGGAGCCTGGTAGGTTGCAGTCCATGGGGTCGCTAAGAGTCAGACACAATTGAGCGACTTCACTCTCACTTTTCACTTTCATGCATTGGAGAAGGAAATGGCAACCCACTCCAGTGTTCTTGCCTGGAGAATCCCAGGGACGGAGGAGCCTGATGGGCTGCCGTCTATGGGGTCGCACAGAATTGGACATGACTGAAGTGAATTAGCAGCAGCAGCCAGGTGTTTCTTGACTTCCTACTTTTGCATTCCAGTCCCCTATAATGAAAAGCACTTCTTTTTTGGGTGTTAGTTCTAGAAGGTCTTGTAGGTCGTCATAGAACCATTCAACTTCAGCTTCTTCAGCATTACTATCAAACGTGCAGATACCAATGCGAATAAATGAAACCCTGAATCTGCCTGCAATATGGGGAGACCCAGGTTCAGTCCCTGTGTCAGGAAGACCCCCTGAAGTAGGGCATGGCAACCCACTCCAGTATTCTTGCCTGGAGAATTCCATGGATAGAGGAGCCTGGCTGGCTACAGTCCATGGGGTCACAAAGAGTTGGATGCTACTGAGCAACTAAGACACCAAAGAAATACCTGCACCCTCTATGTTCACTGCAGCAGTATTCAACAATAGCTGAGACATGGAAATAACTGAAGTGTCCATTCATGAATGAATGACAGAAATATATATATATAAATGGAATGCTACTTACCCATGAAAAGAAGGATTCTGTCATTTGTGACAGCATGATCGACCTTGAGGCACTATGCTTAGTGAAATAGGTCAGAGACAGAAAGACAAATACTGAATGACCTCACTTATATGTGCAATCTTAAAAAAGCTGAAGTCAGAAACAAAGAGTAGATTCGTAGTTTCCAGAGATGGAGGGGAAAGGGGAGTTGGGGAGATGTTGATCAAAGTGCACAAACTTCTAGTTATGAGCTCTGGGGCTCTATAGTATAGCATGATGACTTTAGCTAACACTACTATACTGAATACTTGAAAGTTGCCAGGAAAGTAGATGTTAAATGTGCTCAGCACAACAATGTAATTATCTAAAGGATAATCTCTCCTTTAACCCAGATCAGTTACACTGTAAGGAACACACGTATACCTGTGGTGGATTCATTTTGATATTTGGCAAAACTAATACAATTATGTAAAGTTTAAAAAAAAAAAAAAAAAGAACACAGATTCTGTGTTTAATTTGTCAACAAGTGGTTTATCCTCTGGAAATGTCCTCCAATGAATTATAGCCCCCAATATCAAGATTCCTTTGCAATGTGATGTCATTACTCTTCTCATCAGAAGGTGAAGTCTATTTCTCCAACATCTTCAGTATAGGCTGCCTTCCTCATTTGATTTGATTAACAATAGAAAGTGCCCATTTTAGAGATTAGGAAGCAAAGGAAGTTAAGTATTTTGTCCAAGGTCACATAGCAAGTAAGCATTTAAGCCCCCTGATGCTGGGAGGGATTGGGGGCAAGAGGAGAAGGGGACGACAGAGGATGAGATGGCTGGATGGCATCACTGACTCGATGGACGTGAGTCTCAGTGAACTCCGGGAGTTGGTGATGGACAGGGAGGCCTGGCGTGCTGCGATTCATGGGGTCGCAAAGAGTCGGACACGACTGAGCGACTGATCTGATCTGCATCTAGATCCAAAGTTCATGCTCTAAATAAGCATACTATATTGTTATGTAGTGATATGTTGTATCTTATAACATATATGTTAACATAGTGAATCATTATATAAAGCATCCAAACTAGATGATATAAGCTTCCCATAAGAAAAAAAAAAGAAGATATACCAGAAGAAAAACAAGTCCCATTTTTCAAGTCTAATTCAAAGCAGCCTAGATGTCCATCTGCAGATGACTGGATAAGAAAGCTGTGGTACATATACACAATGGAGTATTACTCAGCCATTAAAAAGAATACATTTGAATCAGTTCTAATGAAGTGGATGAAACTGGAGCCGATTATACAGAGTGAAGTAAGCCAGAAAGAAAAACACCAGTACAGTATACTAATGCATATATATGGAATTTAGAAAGATGGTAACAATAACCCTGTATGCAAGACAGCAAAAGAAACACAGATGTATAGAACAGTCTTTGGACTCTGTGGGAGAGGGAGAAGGTGGGGATGATTTGGGAGAATGGCAGTGAAACATGTATAACATCATATAAGAAACAAATCGCCAGTCCAGGTTTGATGCAGGATACAGGATGCTTGGGGCTGGTGACCCAGAGGGATGGTATGGGGAGGGGGGTGGGAGGGAGTTTCAGGATTGGGAACACGTGTACACCCATGGCAGATTCATGTTGATGTATGGCAAAACCTATACAATATTGTAAAGTAATTAGCCTCTAATTAAAATAAATAAATTTAAAATTAAAAAAAAAGTTGTTAACATATTATCACCACCATCATGTGAGGATGAGATTTTCAAAAGCTTTTATCATTGGTCTGTTATTATTCTCTATGGTAAGAAATTGTGGACTGTAGAAATGGACTCCAATACTGATAACCAAATTGATAAAAATGAAGAATTAGCACAAGATAATCAAATGGATTGGAAGTCATCTAAGTACTACTAAGAAACCACTATAAGAAATTTAATATATAAGACCTGAAGCAATAACTGTAGAAAAATGAAGCAGAGTTTTTGGGTTGTTTTTCAGTGAAAGTATGGTAAATACAAAGATTAAGAATAACAAGAAAAAAAGATTTACACTCAGAGAAGTTATTCCAGCCAGAGGATTTTATCCTGAATATGATTCTTAAAGCAAATATTTTTAAAGGCACATTATTATAAAATCACTTGATTTTATAATTATGGCTTGAAAATCTTTATCAAATATGCATGATGACTCTAAACAAGATGCGAAATAAGATCACTGTGTTGCAGAATCATGTAAAATATCACAAATATAATATTTGTAAAAACCAAATCTCTATCATATGCTACCATCTCTTTAATATTTGTTGACCAGTGATAGTACATTTGGCTATACATATTCTATGCAAGGGTTTACATAAAGCACATGATATTTGGTCTCTGTATTAGTTTACAATTTACTGTGTGAAGAAAGATCAAACTTACAAATGTCACATATGTTTCAAGTGGGTCAGAGCATCACATCACTGAGATACACTCAAAAGGGATTTCTGAAGAATAATTATATCAATTATAATATCAACTATCAATTATAATTGATAGTTCTGGAGATACCTTCTAGATTTCTTTATCCTAGTAATCATATATAATTTGAAAACAACAATCATCATTGAATATGTTTGACCAGGTACCAAATTAAGAATGAAAAAAAAATAATGCTTCCCAACATATATCTGGTGTTTTTAACTTTCATTTCTTACACTGATAAAAATAAAATTTGTAATAAAAAATCACATAAAATAAAACAATAATAGAAAGCATTGATTTCTTATTGACTGTCAGTAGTGTGATCAGCTATGGCTGACAAAGATCTTGAATGTCCAAATCCTTTCTCCTCTCTGGAATGTCATATTCTGCTGCTTGATAACAATAAGGAATAATATGACATGATTTAGATGAAGAGAAAAAAAGAAAGAAAAAGGAGCAAAAAGCAGGTACCAGATGTAATTTTTGATGAACAAACAAGTTCAGTTCAATCACAGTGAAAAATCAATGACATGAAAATGGACTGCTAAATCACGCTCTGGCCATTTCAGAATGTCTCCATCAACGCTTGGAATTTCTATCCATTATCTCTATCTCCCAGGAAATCTCTCTCTTCCTCCCTGTTGACTTGGTGCTATAATACAGTATTTCAAAGTGTTTAAAGTTTTATGGTTCATGTTTCTACGTTAGACCTGTATACGCTCTAGAAGACTTCTAAACAATCAAGCACTCTTCCCTTCTTTCAAAAAAAAGAAAAACAAAATTTCAAAGCCATTCCCAAATAACACCTGACTTCCCAACATTAACCTGAGTACTCAATTCTGTGCATGTGTGCTATGTCACTTCAGTCATGTCACTCTTTGGGGCCCTATGGACTCTAGCCCACCAGGCTCCTCCTCTCCTCCAGGTAAGAATACTGGAGTGGGTTGTCATGCCTTCCTCCAGGGGATCTTTCTGGCCCAGGAATCAAACCCATGTGTCTTCTGTTTCCTGCACTGGCAGGTGGGCTCTTTACCACTAGCACCACTCAACCTTAAATTCAAAAGCAGAATATTTTTATCTCTGAATTTAACCAAATATTTGCAACCACTTTTTGATCTATAGGTCATTTTGGTAGTCTTGTAAAGCCTGGCCTCCTTTTCATAATAATGTTTTTAAAATGAATATAATGCATTAAATTAAACATAAAAATATATTGAAATATAGTTTTAAAAAACTTACATTATTTCCTTATTAATGACTAAAGTAATAAGTTCTAATAGTATACTCAATAATTACAATAATGAAGTGTTAACGAGCATGAACTACTGATCAAAATATCTGCAATAACTGTTTCATGATATATAAAATCTCTCATTTTTATAAGTAACAAAGTTACATGTACTTCTGGTACTACAGTGATATAGACACAAGCTTTTGCCTCTCATAATGCATGGATTTTTGTGTTGAAAACCCTGAATCCTTCCACAGACCCTTGGGAGCCCATGGGCCTCAGGTTAAGAACCTCTCTTATAAGAGAAGCATAAACTGTCACCTTAAAGAGCTCTTTTGCATATTCTTCTTTCAGGAATGCTAACAGTGATTTGAGCATTATCTGGTATTACTCTGCAAAGTAATATCCAAATATTTCTAACAAGCTGTCCTCTTGTCTGTAAACATTAATGCCAGGTTCCTGTTTATGGTATCTTTGAAAAGGTCTGGGAAGAGAGACTATCAGTGCTGGGTTCCTGTTCTCACTTTGCTTGACAATGGCCTAATATAATTGTCTTGTGTGCTCAAGGTATGCATTTAAAAGGAATAATTGGTTTGTTCATTTTTATCACCTCCCTCAAAGCCACTACCCACATATATAGAATCTGACTGGCACTATGTTATTAGTAACAAGGAGGAGACTAGTGGTTTCCCATGACCCACTACTTTATACCTGTTGTGTAAAAGCATTCCTATAATTGACATGATTGGTAATTTGTACCTCTCTCTGCATCCTGTAACTGTCTCTGTGGAAAACATATAGCTAAAACATTTAAATTTGTCAAGTAAAGATGCTGCAAAATTTAATTCTTTTCACTGCAAGCAGACAACTGCCAGTAGCATAACGATGATGGAGATAGCTTCATACATGCTGAGTAACACTCCTATGCATACCCCTATTAGTCATACAGAAATTAATTTTTACAACGTACTAAATAGAAACATATTAATGGAATAAATTTATAAGAAGCAGATAGATAGGGGTTGTATTAAGGATGTTGGCTGCATTGGAAACAGAATGTCAACAATCAGGAAAGTCATCCTTGTATATACTTTAAAGGGGCTCTTCAGTCATTTCGTCATAAAAAGTGCATGATCGCTTGATTTTGGAAAAATAAAAGGAAGAATAATTTAATGAAATTGTTCCAGTGAGAGTCCCATAACCAAACTGCCTCAGTTTTGGTCTTCTTCTTCCTTTGGGCTCCCTCATGGAGTACAAAAGAGTGATGGCAGAAGTACTTGCCATTTTTTCTTCTCTTCTCCTTTCACCACTTTCTTTTAGGTGATAGAACTAAATGAATTATATATTTGCTATGGCTATTTTTAAACATTCATTAGCTGAAAAATACATGTCAGTCTCAAATTCAAGTAGTTTCATAAAAGTACAAAGCACAGTAGTTGTATGCCCCATTCTTCTTCATTTTCTGAGGTAGCAATTTCAGGAAATAACCATTGCAATTCTTAAGCTCATTCTCCTTTGCTTCTGCATTTGATGCAATTTCCTGATGTTTGAGTTTGAATATAACTCCACAACTGGAGGATAAGATTAAATCTCTCATAGTGTAAGTGATAAAGTAAAGTGAAAGTCACTCATCATGTCTGACTGCAAAATTGTGTGAACTGCAGCCCACCAGGCTCCTTGTCCATGGAATTCTCCAAGCAAGAACACTGAAGTGGGGTTCCATTTCCTTCTCCAGGGGATCTCCCAACCAGGGATGAACCAGGTCTCCTGCATTGCAGGCATACTGAATCCACAGGATATTTATTCTTACCACACTTCCCTTCCTCCTCATTCCCTCTAATACAGAAGCATTGGGAATTTCAAAGATTGGTACTCAGGCATATAAGTAACTGTCACCACTGAGAATTAAATGTTCAATTGAATAAATATCAAATGCTGTACAAATTTAGTTTTATTGGAACAATAATGGATGGGGTCTGATTTTCCACTTCCCCATCATCATCAATAGAAACTTGTGTAGTTTCCTCCTGTTCCAATATTTCAGTCTGGCTGGTTATTCCCGAGGTATGTGCTTAGTTATCCCAGTATTTCTCTTGTTGTTTATCCAGTGCATCACTGTTACCTCTGAGATGTTTTTAATCTTCTCCTTTCTGAATTCAATATGATCCTATTTCTTGGTTTAGTCTTCATTTGTGAGATTATCTTCTAGTAGTTTCTAGAGAAATGGCATATTGGATGAATTTAAAGATACTTCATGCATGAAAAGATCATTATTCTTTCCCCATACTCATTTTTACTGACCTTAGAATTCTATGCTAGAAATTTGGGGCCAGAAATTTGAAGACTAAATACCAGGTCTAGTCTTACAGAGAAGTAATTCCAAATGTTTTTCTGATGTGCTTTTATTCCTCAGTGATTTTAAGAATCATGTTATCTCTTCTGAAATTTCATGATGAACGTAAATTTATAAGGTTTTTTCCATTAACTAATCATTACATGAGACCTTTAATTCTGGAAACATTTTATTATTTATTGATAAGTTTTTAACTATTTTTTCACATCTTGGTAGAGCTATTTTTATAGGACTTCCCAGATGAGCATTCTAATTTTATCTCTTTCCCTTTTTTCTTGAGATATATCTCAACATATTTCTGCTGATCCTCCTGAAAATTTCAGTTGACTTTCATATATTAGAAATTTAAAAAAAATATTTTATTTATATACTACCTTGGTATTTAGGTTTTGATGATTCTGTATAATTTCATGGTTTGTCTTAATGTATACCAACTTAATTGCAGTCTAGTAATTTTTTATATTGGCTTACTATAAAATATACCCATACCTAATATTTGGCCAGGTATCCTTTGCACATAAACATAACAAAAACATTGATTTTTCTTATGAATAGTTTTTTAAAAATACATAATCATTTATTAATTACAGATTTTTTTAACACATTTAAGCATGATTGGTCCCTAAACTGACCATCCAGACAGATGCAATACTTTTTATTAATTTAATTAATTAATTTATTTTACTTTACAATATTGTATTGGTTTTGCCATACATTGACTTGAATCTGCCATGAGTGTGCACGTGTTCCCCATCCTGAACCACCCCCCCACACCCCCCCATCCCATCCCATCCCTCTGGGTCATCCCACTGCACCAGCCCCAAGCACCCTGTATCATGCATCAAACCTGGACTGGCGATTTGTTTCACATATGATATTTTACATGTTTCAATGCCATTCTCCCATATCATCCCGCCCTCACCCTCTCCCACAGAGTCCAAAAGACTTCTCAATACATCTGTGTCTTTTGCTGTCTCGCATACAGGTTATCATTACCTTCTTTCTAAATTCCATATATACGCATTGCTGCTGCTACTGCTAAGTCACTTCAGTCATGTCCGACTCTGTGTGACCCCATAGACGGCAGTCCACCAGGCTCCCCCGTCCCTGGGATTCTTCAGGCAAGAACACTGGAGTGGGTTGCCATTTCCTTCTCCAATTATATACGCATTAGTATACTGTATTGGTGTTTTTCTTTCTTGCGGGGAGCCGGCAGGAGGCAACTCTGCCCGTGGCAAAGGTCATGAGAAGGAGCCTCGACACACGCAAAGGTGGGATCGAGCCTCAGGAGTCCCCACTTTACGGGGGGCTGTCCCCCACCACCTCTTTTGGAGAAGGAGTTAACTTAGAGCTCCAGTTAATAATAATTCCTGGGCCTGACAGGAGTGTTCCAAACCTACAAACTCCTCTGAAGGTTCTCTAGCCTGCTGACAGGCTTGTCTGGCCACATGTGATTGCTCACAGCCTCCCAACTGTGAGAGGCATGAGATGCTTTAAACCTTCTAAAAACAGGTTCCTTAGAAAAGTTAGAAAACCATTAGTATAAATATAGTGGGCTGATTAGAAATGTATTGGTGAAGGGTTTTTTGTTTGTTGAGCCAATGTTTGTTGCTAAGTCTCTACATCCCCTGCCCTTACACACATTAATGAATATATAGAAGAAATAAGTATTAACCTTTGATATTAATCACATTAGACCTTATGGTAAGTAAATTCTTTCCTTAATTAAAACCCACTACACCCTCACCCTATAGGAATGTAACTTTATTTGGGTAGATGCTGGGGTCCAGCCCCGGTGGATCCAGGGAATTCGAAGCGGGACAGCGTCGGTGAGGATCAGGAAACAACTGCTTAATTAAACTTTAATTAAGGACATAAAGGGTAATAGAATAAGGATAGCTCAGTAGGAAAATTCAGTGAAGAAAAGAGGCTGAATAATTCAGCCAGAAGGTGAGAGAAAGAATGACAATGGGAGACCAAGTTTTGGTGAACAAGGCCCGCACTTTATTTTCCAAAGTATTTTTATACCTTAAGTTATGCATAGAGGATAATGGGGGAAGAGGTAGAGTCATGCAGTAAGCCAGGCTTTCTTCCTGCAAACTTATCATATGCAAAAGTTTAGGTGATTTGCATCATCTTCTGGCCTGGAGGCCTGTTAACATTTTAAGAAACTTATTTTTCTCTAAAGGTGATTATTCTAAAGTCAGGCGCCAGCCTCCAAAAAGCATTAGATAAAGTTGCATTCCTACAGAGCAAAGGTGTGGTGGGCTATAACAAGAAAAAGAATTAACTTAAGGGTCCCAGGTTACAAACATTAAAGCTACTACTTACACCAATTATATTAATCAATACACTGCCAGGGACACAGCAGATAAGGGATATGGAGACTCAGCAGCTAACATTGGCCCAACAAGTGAAAAACTCTTCACCAATACAATTTCTAATCAATCTTTTAACTGCTCAAAGGAATCTGTATTTAGACAGTTTAGAACATCTCATGCCTCTCACAGTTGGGAGGCTCTGAGCAATCACATGTGGCCGGAAAAACCTATTCAGGCAGGCTAGAGGACTTCCAAAGGAGTTTGTAGGTTGAAACACTGTCACACCCAGGAATTATTAACTGGAGCTGTAAGCTAACTCTTGTTTCAGAGAGAGGTAGTGGGGGACAGCCCCCGTAAAGTCTGAGGTGTAGGTGAAAGCACAAAGCAGAAAGTAGGGCAGACTCTGGTTTTGGGGGTAGATGCTCGAGAATTTCCAGGGAGACTCCTGAGGCTTGATCCCGCCTTTGCATATGCTGAGCCTCCTTCCTCATGACCTTTGTCACGGAGGAGCTCGCTCCCCGCAGGTGGAGTCTTTTTTAAGAATAATCACCCCTGGAGAATAAGTGTCCTGGTTGACTGACCACTGTCACAAGGGGAAGGTCATAAATTGTCAGCAGGCCCCCTGGCCAGAAGATGATGTAACACCCCCTAAGACCTCTGTATACATTTGTATGAAGCACTTGACTTTGATAAAAGTCAGGACTGCTGACCCCACGTGACTTTTGTATAACACCTCAGTGTATAAAAACAGACCCTGGAAAATAAAGAATTGGGATCAGTTTCTCGAAATACTGGTCTCCCCATGTCGCTCTCTCTCTCTCAAACTCTGGCTGAGTCTCCATCTGGAGTGTGGAGCCCGCCAAGCTTACTGACTTTGCCTGGGCTTCTAAGATCCGACCGGGGAGGCCTCAGTGTCTCCTCTCCTTCGGGAGAATGGAAGGACACCTGCGGCCTACGTAAGTGGTGCAAGCTTCTTGTCTTGAAATTTTATTGGTCTCCCGCGTAAACCAAGCTACTCAGCCTCTTTTCTCCACTGAATTTTCCTGCTGAGCTATCCTCATTCTATTACTCTTTACATCTCTAATTAATATCTAATTGAAGCTATTGTATCCTGATCCTCGCCGACGCCGTCCCCGCTTTGAACTCCCTGGATCATCCGGGGCTGGACCTCGGCACTTTCTGGCTTACTTCACTCTGTTTAATAGGCTCCAGTTTCATCCACCTCATTAGAACTGATTCAAGTATTCTTTTTAATGCTGAGTAATACTCCATTGTGTATATGTACCACAGCTTTCTTATCCATTCATCTGCTGATGGACATCTAGGTTGCTTCCATGTCTTGGCTATTATAAACAGTGCTGCGATTGTAGATTTTTGATGATGGCCATTCTGAACGGTGTGAGGTGATATCTCTTTGTAGTTTTGATTTGCATTTCTCTAATAATGAGTGATGTTGAGCATCCTTTCATGTGTTTGTTAGCCATCTGTGTGTCTTCTTTGGAGAAATGTTTGTCTAGGTCTTTTCCCCACTTTTTGATTGGGTTGTTTGTTTTCTGGCATTGAGTTGTATGAGCTGCTTATATATTGTGGAAATTAATCCTTTGTCAGTTGTTTCATTTGCTATTATTTTCCTCCATTCTGAGGGTTGTCTTTTCACCTTGCTTATAGTTTTCTGTGCTGTGCAAAAGCTTTTAAGTTTAATCAAGTCCACTTGTTTACTTTTGTTTTTATTTCCATTACTCTAGGAGGTGGATCATAAAGGATCTTGCTTTGATTTATGTCATTAAGTGTTCTGCCCAAGTCTTCCTCTAAAGTTTTACAGTTTCTGGGCTTACATGGAGGTCTTAATCCATTTTGAGTTGATCTTTGTGTATGGTGTTAGGAAGTGTTCTAATTTCATTCTTTTACATGTAGCTGTCCAGTTTTCCCAGCACCACTTATTGAAAAGGCTATCTTTGCCCCATTGTATATTTTTGCCTCCTTTGTAAAAAAAAAAAAAAAAAAAGACTTCCCTGGTGGCTCAGATGGTAAAGCATCTGCCTACAATGCATGAGACCTGGGTTTGATCCCTGGGTGGGGAAGAACCTCTGGAGAAGGAAATGGCAACCCATTCCAGTACTCTTGCCTGGAAAATCCCATAGGAGGAGCCTGGTAGGCTACAGTTCATGGGGTCGCAAAGAGTCGGACATGACTGAGTGACTTCACTTTGTAAAAAATAAGGTACCCATAGGTGCATGGATTTATTTCTGGGTTTTCTATCTTGTTCCACTGGTCTATGCTTCTGTTTTTGTGCCAGTACCATACTGTCTTGATGATCATAGCTTTGTAGTAATCTGAAGTCAGAAAGGTTGATTCCTCCAGCTCCATTCTTCTTTCTCAGGACCGCTTTGGCTATTAGGGGTCTTTTGTGTTTCCATATGAATTATGAAATTTTTTTGTTCTAGTTCTGTGAAAAATGTCTGTGATGTTGGTAATTTGATAGGGATCACACTGAATTTGTAGATTGCATTTGGTAGTATAGTCATTTTCACAATATTGATTCTTCCTACCCAGGAACATGGAATATCTCTCCATCTGTTTATGTTGTCTTTGATTTCTTTCATTAGTGTCTTATAATTTTCTGTGTGCAGTTCTTTTGTCTCCTTAGGTAAGTTTATTCCTAGATATTTAATTTTTTTGTTACAAAGGTGAATGGGACTGATTCCTTAATTTCTCTTTCTGATTTTTCATTGTTAGTATATAGAAATGCAAATGATTTCTGTGTATTGATTTTGCATCCTGCAACTTTGCTAAATTCACTCATTAGCTCTAACAATTTTCTGATACTATCTTTAGGGTTTTCTATGTACAATAAGGCCTCTTTTGAAATTAAGTAGCCAGCTCATTGGCTATCAATCAGGTGTATAATATTCTTTATCTGGATATTCTTTTTCTTTATATCCATATAGTGATAATTACCTAATCAATTATTTTACTGTAAAAGTATATTTTCCTAGAATGACTATTCTTTCAATTGGTCAGTTTTGTCCCTTCCCTTTGCAGATTTTGAAATAAAATTGTGATATAGGGCCTTAACAGATTTGATTAATTTGTTTTTATTTTTAAGTTTCAAATCATGAAAATAAAATGATAAGGAGGGAAGGAGGTGGACGGGATAGTGGAGGAGAGGCTTGTCCAAGAAAATGGGAAAATGATGAGTAGAAACAATGAAATTTGAAGGGCTATGAAGGAGAAACTTTTCAGCTATGAAATTAAAGCATATGATTATGAATTAGATTTTGAAGTTGATGGTAAACTTGAAGAGTATCTGCATAAGAGGATTACAGGAATAAATTTATTAACATACATAGGGTACTGTGTAGTGTTATAATGTCCTATTCTGATTAGGGGACTTTGTGTTATTTTTAAAATTACTAGGTTCCTATAAATCCTTCTCTCCTTTCCACCAAAAACATATTTCTGCCTTCATACAAGACTGAATACAATTACTGTAGTTCCAAGAAAACGTTGATAGTTTTCTTAACATGCTAATGTGAAATAAGCTCACATGTGGCTTATTGCTGTTGCTGTTTCCACTTGAAATAATCACTTACATTACTCTCATCCCATAGGAAGTTTCAAAGTGGAAGATATCACCTTGTGCCTTTACAGTTAATCAGAGCTCTGCTGTGTCAGGAAAACGGAAAATCTGGCCTTCCTGTTTTTAATGACCCAAAGGGAGTTATCCATTACATTAAATGCCACAGCAACTCACAAAATATAAAGGATTTAAGGCAGAGACAATATATCATCCAAACTTTTCATACAAATAGATTAATAGTCCAGGTACCAAGCAAAATACCAATAGAGAATAATCCTGACACCTGTCCCGAGGACTGATGAAGAAACTACACTGAGTGGAAGTTTAATCACTGATTTCCTATGGCACAGCCAGTTTCCTAATGAGACCACATGATTACACGTGAGAGAATTCATATCCTTGGCTAATACATAATTATATCTGGAAGCATAACTGCTAAACTAGGAAACAATCATTTCAAGAGGATACTTTTCACACACAAAATAGATATATTTAACAAGGGGGACTCTGGATTCCTATTTACAGATTTAATATCATAGATTCAATTTAAGAAATATCTAAAAGCCCCAATAAACTATTTTACTTTATGTAACAATAATTTTTTAAAATTTATTTTATACTGGATTGTAGTTGATTTGGGCTCCCCAGGTGGTGCTAGTCGTAAAGAACTGCCTGCCAATGCAGGAGACATAAGATACAGGAGTTCGATCCCTGGGTTGGGAAGATCTGCTGGAGGAGGGCACGGCAACTCACTCTGGTATTCATGCCTGGAGAATCCCATGGAGAGAGGAGCTTGGTGGGCTACAGTCCATAGGGTCGCACAGAGTCAGACACAACTTGAATGACTTAGCATGCACGCACATAGTTGATTAACAAGGTTGTGTTAGTTTCAGGCGTATAACAAAGTGACTCAGTTGTACATGTATCTATGCTTATATAAATTCTTTTCCCATTTAGATTACTGCAGAATACTGAGCAGAGTTCCCTGTGCTATTCAGTAGATCCTTGTTGGTTATCTATTTTAAAAATTAGCAATGTGTATATGTCAATCTCAAACACCCAATCTATCTGTCCCACCCTACTCCCCTGTGCTAACTGTAAGTTTCATTCTCTGAGAGTCTGTTTCTATTTTGTGAATAAAAGATCGTTTGTATGTTTTTTTTTTTTTTAAGAGTCTACACATAAGCGGTAACATATGATATCTTTGTCTGACTTACTTCAC